>NW_027440197.1:205000-218080 GCF_031893055.1 Leptodactylus fuscus
GCACACATGACATCACATTAGTGTGCCCAGATCAAGAAGGAGCAGACAGGCAAGTAATGACCCAATTCTGCTATACAGAGACCAGAGAAGGAGCCAATGTGTGGGCCATGTAGTGTCCCCTTCACTATTCCCCCCCCATACAGTGGCCTGGGTCTTGGATCTGATATTAATATAGGGGTGTGGCCTAGGGTTTAATACTTATATAGGGGTCTGATATTAATATAGGAGTCTGGGGGCGGATATTAATATAGGGGTCTGGGGGCGGATATTAATATAGGGATCTGGGGTCTGATAATATAGGGGTCTGGGGTCTGATAGTAATATAGGGGTCTGGGGGCGGATATTAATATAGGGGTCTGGGGGCGGATATTAATATAGGGGTCTGGGGTCTGATAGTAATATAGGGGTCTGGGGGCGGATATTAATATAGGGGTCTGGGGTCTGATATTAATATAGGGGTCTGGGGTCTGATAATATAGGGGTCTGGGGGTGGATATTAATATAGGGGTGTGGGGTCTGATATTAATATAGGGGTCTGGGGGGCAGATATTAATATAGGGGTCTGGGGTCTGATATTAATATAGGGGTCTGGGGGCGGATATTAATATAGGGGTCTGGGGTCTGATATTAATATAGGGGTCTGGGGTCTAATATTAATATAGGGGTCTGGGGTCTGATATTAATATAGGGGTCTGGGGGCTGATATTAATATAGGGGTGTGGGGGCGGATATTAATATAGGGGTCTGGGGGCGGATATTAATATAGGGGTCTGGGGTCTGATAGTAATATAGGGGTCTGGGGGCGGATATTAATATAGGGGTCTGGGGTCTGATATTAATATAGGGGTCTGGGGTCTGATAATATAGGGGTCTGGGGGTGGATATTAATATAGGGGTGTGGGGTCTGATATTAATATAGGGGTCTGGGGGGCAGATATTAATATAGGGGTCTGGGGTCTGATATTAATATAGGGGTCTGGGGGCGGATATTAATATAGGGGTCTGGGGTCTGATATTAATATAGGGGTCTGGGGTCTAATATTAATATAGGGGTCTGGGGTCTGATATTAATATAGGGGTCTGGGGGCTGATATTAATATAGGGGTGTGGGGGCGGATATTAATATAGGGGTCTGGGGGCGGATATTAATATAGGGGTCTGGGGTCTGATAGTAATATAGGGGTCTGGGGGGCAGATATTAATATAGGGGTGTGGGGTCTGATATTAATATAGGGGTCTGGGGGGCAGATATTAATATAGGGGTCTGGGGTCTGATATTAATATAGGGGTCTGGGGTCTGATATTAATATAGGGGTCTGGGGGCGGATATTAATATAGGGGTCTGGGGGGCGATATTAATATAGGGGTCTGGGGGGCGATATTAATATAGGGGTCTGGGGGCTGATATTAATATAGGGGTCTGGGGTCTGATATTAATATAGGGGTCTGGGGTCTGATATTAATATAGGGGTCTGGGGTCTGATAATATAGGGGTCTGGGGGCTGATATTAATATAGGGGTCTGGGGGCGGATATTAATATAGGGGTCACACCGTCATGCCAGCCACACCCATCACTGCTCAAGCACCACCCCCGAGGAGCTCACATGTAGACAGCTCTGCCATGTCGTCTTCTATGGAGACTTTGTATGACTTATGGATATATCCAGTGACTGCGGCTTCTACAGATCCAGCAGGGGGCTCAGCGGGCGGTCAGACAGGCCGCGGGCGCAGCTTATCCCGATTTTTACATTTTCGCTACAGGTATTCTGCTCGCCTGCCGGTCTCCACTTTGAAATGTTCGGCTTTGGAGGAATTAAACACGATGCGTGAAATCGGAGCGTGTAATCTGCGGCGAAACAACCGCGTCACACTCTTCTCCTCCGACAAGGGAAAGTGTGATGAAGGAAATAAGTTCAGTGAAGAAATTTTATCCCCGAGTCAATGAGCGGAAACAATCAGCAAGAAGGTTCTGTAAAGCCGCACACGTACTTAAAGGAGCCGGAGCGTTCCATTGTATACCCGGGGGGAGGAGGGGACACCAAATTATACAGAATAACAAAGAAGAAAGAAATATCTACAGAAAGAAAAACATCTGAGAGATCGGAGCCACGAGGGTAAAAGAGGCGGCCGGAACGGAAATATCTACAAGTTATGTCTGTATCTGTGTATATATATATATACATCTGTATCACAAAGGGAGCGGAAGTATTATCATCAGAGAAGGAAATGAGCAAAATATTGATAGATAGACAGACAGACAGACAGACAGACAGACAGATAGATAGATAGATACAGTCCTATGAAAAAGTTAGTGCCCCCCTACTAATCGATGTAAATATTCTGGTGTTGGCCATGTCAGTTTGATATATCTAATAACTGATGGACACAGTAATATCTCAGGATTGGAATGAGGTTTATTGTACTAACAGAAAATGTGAAATACTACCTGCTGTACTGTAGTGCTGTGTGTCCTGCTGTACTGTAGTGCTGTGTGTCCTGCTGTACTGTAGTGCTGTGTGTCCTGCTGTACTGTAGTGCTGTGTCCTGCTGTACTGTAGCGCTGTGTGTCCTGCTGTACTGTAGCGCTATGTGTCCTGCTGTACTGTAGTGTGCTGTGTGTCCTGCTGTACTGTAGTGCTGTGTGTCCTGCTGTACTGTAGCGCTGTGTGTCCTGCTGTACTGTAGCGCTATGTGTCCTGCTGTACTGTAGTGTGCTGTGTGTCCTGCTGTACTGTAGTGTGCTGTGTGTCCTGCTGTACTGTAGTGTGCTGTGTGTCCTGCTGTACTGTAGTGCTGTGTGTCCTGCTGTACTGTAGTGCTGTGTGTCCTGCTGTACTGTAGCGCTGTGTTCTGCTGTACTGTAGTGCTGTGTGTCCTGCTGTATTGTAGTGTGTTGTGTGTCCTGCTGTACTGTAGTGCTGTGTGTCCTGCTGTACTGTAGTGTGCTGTGTGTCCTGCTGTACTGTAGTGCTGTGTGTCCTGCTGTACTGTAGTGTTGTGTCCTGCTGTACTGTAGTGCTGTGTGTCCTGCTGTACTGTAGTGCTGTGTGTCCTGCTGTACTGTAGTGCTGTGTGTCCTGCTGTACTGTAGTGCTGTGTCCTGCTGTACTGTAGTGCGTTGTGTGTCCTGCTGTACTGTAGTGCTGTGTGTCCTGCTGTACTGTAGTGTTGTGTCCTGCTGTACTGTAGTGTGCTGTGTGTCCTGCTGTACTGTAGTGTGCTGTGTGTCCTGCTGTACTGTAGTGCTGTGTGTCCTGCTGTACTGTAGTGCTGTGTGTCCTGCTGTACTGTAGTGCTGTGTGTCCTGCTGTACTGTAGTGCTGTGTCCTGCTGTACTGTAGTGCGTTGTGTGTCCTGCTGTACTGTAGTGCTGTGTGTCCTGCTGTACTGTAGTGTTGTGTCCTGCTGTACTGTAGTGCTGTGTGTCCTGCTGTACTGTAGCGCTGTGTGTCCTGCTGTACTGTAGCGCTGTGTGTCCTGCTGTACTGTAGTGCTGTGTGTCCTGCTGTACTGTAGTGCTGTGTGTCCTGCTGTACTGTAGTGCTGTGTGTCCTGCTGTTCTGTAGCGCTGTGTGTCCTGCTTTACTGTAGTGTTGTGTGTCCTGCTGTACTGTAGTGTTGTGTGTCCTGCTGTACTGTAGTGTTGTGTCCTGCTGTACTGTAGTGCTGTGTGTCCTGCTGTACTGTAGTGCTGTGTGTCCTGCTGTACTGTAGTGCTGTGTGTCCTGCTGTACTGTAGTGCTGTGTGTCCTGCTGTACTGTAGTGCTGTGTGTCCTGCTGTACTGTAGTGCTGTGTGTCCTGCTGTACTGTAGTGCTGTGTGTCCTGCTGTACTGTAGCGCTGTGTGTCCTGCTGTACTGTAGCGTTGTGTGTCCTGCTGTACTGTAGTGCTGTGTGTCCTGCTGTACTGTAGTGGTGTGTCCTGCTGTACTGTAGTGTTGTGTCCTGCTGTACTGTAGCGCTGTGTGTCCTGCTGTACTGTAGCGTTGTGTGTCCTGCTGTACTGTAGTGCTGTGTGTCCTGCTGTACTGTAGTGTGCTGTGTGTCCTGCTGTACTGTAGTGTTGTGTCCTGCTGTACTGTAGTGCTGTGTGTCCTGCTGTACTGTAGTGCTGTGTGTCCTGCTGTACTGTAGTGCTGTGTCCTGCTGTACTGTAGCGCTGTGTCCTGCTGTACTGTAGCGCTGTGTGTCCTGCTGTACTGTAGTGCTGTGTGTCCTGCTGTACTGTAGCGCTGTGTCCTGCTGTACTGTAGTGTTGTGTGTCCTGCTGTACTGTAGTGCTGTGTGTCCTGCTGTACTGTAGTGCTGTGTGTCCTGCTGTACTGTAGTGCTGTGTGTCCTGCTGTACTGTAGTGTGCTGTGTATCCTGCTGTACTGTAGCGTTGTGTATCCTGCTGTACTGTAGCGTTGTGTGTCCTGCTGTACTGTAGCGCTGTGTGTCCTGCTGTAGTGTAGTGCTGTGTCCTGCTGTACTGTAGTGCTGTGTGTCCTGCTGTACTGTAGTGTGCTGTGTGTCCTGCTGTACTGTAGTGCTGTGTGTCCTGCTGTACTGTAGCGCTGTGTCCTGCTGTACTGTAGCGCTGTGTGTCCTGCTGTACTGTAGTGCTGTGTGTCCTGCTGTACTGTAGTGCTGTGTGTCCTGCTGTACTGCAGCGCTGTGTGTCCTGCTGTACTGTAGTGCTGTGTGTCCTGCTGTACTGTAGTGCTGTGTGTCCTGCTGTACTGTAGTGCTGTGTGTCCTGCTGTACTGTAGCGCTGTGTGTCCTGCTCTACTGTAGCGTTGTGTGTCCTGCTGTACTGTAGTGTTGTGTGTCCTGCTGTACTGTAGTGTGCTGTGTGTCCTGCTGTACTGTAGTGTTGTGTGTCCTGCTGTACTGTAGTGCTGTGTCCTGCTGTACTGTAGTGCTGTGTGTCCTGCTGTACTGTAGCGCTGTGTCCTGCTGTACTGTAGTGTTGTGTGTCCTGCTGTACTGTAGCGCTTTGTGTCCTGCTGTACTGTAGTGCTGTGTGTCCTGCTGTACTGTAGTGCTGTGTGTCCTGCTGTACCGTAGTGCTGTGTGTCCTGCTGTACTGTAGTGCTGTGTGTCCTGCTGTACTGTAGTGCTGTGTGTCCTGCTGTACTGTAGCGCTGTGTCCTGCTGTACTGTAGTGCTGTGTCCTGCTGTACTGTAGTGCTGTGTGTCCTGCTGTACTGTAGCGCTGTGTGTCCTGCTGTACTGTAGCGCTGTGTGTCCTGCTGTACTGTAGCGTTGTGTGTCCTGCTGTACTGTAGCGCTGTGTCCTGCTGTACTGTAGTGCTGTGTGTCCTGCTGTACTGTAGTGCTGTGTGTCCTGCTGTACTGTAGTGCTGTGTGTCCTGCTGTACTGTAGCGCTGTGTCCTGCTGTACTGTAGCGCTGTGTCCTGCTGTACTGTAGTGCTGTGTGTCCTGCTGTACTGTAGTGCTGTGTGTCCTGCTGTACTGTAGCGTTGTGTGTCCTGCTGTACTGTAGTGCTGTGTGTCCTGCTGTACTGTAGCGTTGTGTGTCCTGCTGTACTGTAGCGTTGTGTGTCCTGCTGTACTGTAGCGCTGTGTGTCCTGCTGTACTGTAGCGCTGTGTGTCCTGCTGTACTGTTGCACTGTGTGTCCTGCTGTACTGTAGCGCTGTGTCCTGCTGTACTGTAGTGCTGTGTGTCCTGCTGTACTGTAGTGCTGTGTGTCCTGCTGTACTGTAGTGCTGTGTGTCCTGCTGTACTGTAGCGCTGTGTGTCCTGCTGTACTGTAGCGCTGTGTGTCCTGCTGTACTGTAGCGCTGTGTGTCCTGCTGTACTGTAGCGTTGTGTGTCCTGCTGTACTGTAGCGCTGTGTGTCCTGCTGTACTGTAGCGCTGTGTGTCCTGCTGTACTGTAGTGCTGTGTGTCCTGCTGTACTGTAGTGTTGTGTGTCCTGCTGTACTGTAGTGCTGTGTCCTGCTGTACTGTAGTGCTGTGTGTCCTGCTGTACTGTAGTGTTGTGTGTCCTGCTGTACTGTAGCGCTGTGTCCTGCTGTACTGTAGTGCTGTGTATCCTGCTGTACTGTAGCGCTTTGTGTCCTGCTGTACTGTAGCGCTGTGTGTCCTGCTGTACTGTAGCGTTGTGTGTCCTGCTGTACTGTAGCGCTGTGTGTCCTGCTGCACTGTAGCGCTGTGTGTCCTGCTGTACTGTAGTGTTGTGTGTCCTGCTGTACTGTAGTGCTGTGTCCTGCTGTACTGTAGTGCTGTGTCCTGCTGTACTGTAGTGCTGTGTGTCCTGCTGTACTGTAGTGCTGTGTATCCTGCTGTACTGTAGTGCTGTGTGTCCTGCTGTACTGTAGCGTTGTGTGTCCTGCTGTACTGTAGCGCTGTGTCCTGCTGTACTGTAGCGCTGTGTATCCTGCTGTACTGTAGTGCTTTGTGTCCTGCTGTACTGTAGCGCTGTGTGTCCTGCTGTACTGTAGCGTTGTGTGTCCTGCTGTACTGTAGTGCTGTGTGTCCTGCTGTACTGTAGTGTTGTGTGTCCTGCTGTACTGTAGTGCTGTGTGTCCTGCTGTACTGTAGTGCTGTGTGTCCTGCTGTACTGTAGTGCTGTGTGTCCTGCTGTACTGTAGTGCTGTGTGTCCTGCTGTACTGTAGTGCTGTGTGTCCTGCTGTACTGTAGCGCTGTGTCCTGCTGTACTGTAGTGCTTTGTGTCCTGCTGTACTGTAGTGCTGTGTGTCCTGCTGTACTGTAGCGCTGTGTTCTGCTGTACTGTAGTGCTGTGTGTCCTGCTGTACTGTAGTGTGTTGTGTGTCCTGCTGTACTGTACTGCTGTGTCCTGCTGTACTGTAGTGTTGTGTCCTGCTGTACTGTAGTGTGTTGTGTGTCCTGCTGTACTGTAGTGCTGTGTGTCCTGCTGTACTGTAGTGTTGTGTGTCCTGCTGTACTGTAGCGCTGTGTGTCCTGCTGTACTGTAGCGCTGTGTGTCCTGCTGTACTGTAGTGCTGTGTGTCCTGCTGTACTGTAGTGCTGTGTGTCCTGCTGTACTGTAGTGCTGTGTGTCCTGCTGTACTGTAGTGCTGTGTGTCCTGCTGTACTGTAGCGCTGTGTCCTGCTGTACTGTAGTGCTGTGTGTCCTGCTGTACTGTAGCGCTGTGTCCTGCTGTACTGTAGTGCTCTGTGTCCTGCTGTACTGTAGTGCTGTGTGTCCTGCTGTACTGTAGTGCTTTGTGTCCTGCTGTACTGTAGTGCTGTGTGTCCTGCTGTACTGTAGTGCTGTGTGTCCTGCTGTACTGTAGTGCTGTGTGTCCTGCTGTACTGTAGTGCTGTGTGTCCTGCTGTACTGTAGCGCTGTGTCCTGCTGTACTGTAGTGCTTTGTGTCCTGCTGTACTGTAGTGCTGTGTGTCCTGCTGTACTGTAGTGCTGTGTGTCCTGCTGTACTGTAGTGTGTTGTGTGTCCTGCTGTACTGTACTGCTGTGTCCTGCTGTACTGTAGTGTTGTGTCCTGCTGTACTGTAGTGTGTTGTGTGTCCTGCTGTACTGTAGTGCTGTGTGTCCTGCTGTACTGTAGCGCTGTGTGTCCTGCTGTACTGTAGTGCTGTGTGTCCTGCTGTACTGTAGCGCTGTGTGTCCTGCTGTACTGTAGTGTTGTGTGTCCTGCTGTACTGTAGCGCTGTGTGTCCTGCTGTACTGTAGCGCTGTGTGTCCTGCTGTACTGTAGTGCTCTGTGTCCTGCTGTACTGTAGTGCTGTGTGTCCTGCTGTACTGTAGTGTGCTGTGTATCCTGCTGTACTGTAGTGTGCTGTGTATCCTGCTGTACTGTAGTGCTGTGTATCCTGCTGTACTGTAGTGCTGTGTGTCCTGCTGTACTGTAGTGCTGTGTGTCCTGCTGTACTGTAGTGCTGTGTGTCCTGCTGTACTGTAGCGCTGTGTGTCCTGCTGTACTGTAGCGCTGTGTGTCCTGCTGTACAGTAGCGCTGTGTGTCCTGCTGTACTGTAGCGCTGTGTGTCCTGCTGTACTGTAGCGCTGTGTGTCCTGCTGTACTGTAGTGCTGTGTGTCCTGCTGTACTGTAGTGCTGTGTGTCCTGCTGTACTGTAGTGCTGTGTGTCCTGCTGTACTGTAGCGTTGTGTGTCCTGCTGTACTGTAGCGCTGTGTGTCCTGCTGTACTGTAGCGCTGTGTGTCCTGCTGTACTGTAGCGCTTTGTGTCCTGCTGTGCAGTAGTGCTCTGTGTCCTGCTGTACTGTAGTGCTGTGTGTCCTGCTGTACTGTAGTGTGCTGTGTGTCCTGCTGTACTGTAGTGTTGTGTGTCCTGCTGTACTGTAGTGCTGTGTCCTGCTGTACTGTAGTGCTGTGTGTCCTGCTGTACTGTAGTGCTGTGTGTCCTGCTGTACTGTAGTGCTGTGTGTCCTGCTGTACTGTAGTGCTGTGTGTCCTGCTGTACTGTAGTGCTGTGTCCTGCTGTACTGTAGTGCTGTGTGTCCTGCTGTACTGTAGTGCTGTGTGTCCTGCTGTACTGTAGTGCTGTGTGTCCTGCTGTACTGTAGTGCTGTGTGTCCTGCTGTACTGTAGCGCTGTGTCCTGCTGTACTGTAGTGCTGTGTGTCCTGCTGTACTGTAGCGCTGTGTCCTGCTGTACTGTAGTGCTCTGTGTCCTGCTGTACTGTAGTGCTGTGTGTCCTGCTGTACTGTAGTGCTGTGTGTCCTGCTGTACTGTAGTGCTGTGTGTCCTGCTGTACTGTAGTGCTGTGTGTCCTGCTGTACTGTAGTGCTGTGTGTCCTGCTGTACTGTAGTGCTGTGTGTCCTGCTGTACTGTAGCGCTGTGTCCTGCTGTACTGTAGTGCTTTGTGTCCTGCTGTACTGTAGTGCTGTGTGTCCTGCTGTACTGTAGTGCTGTGTGTCCTGCTGTACTGTAGTGTGTTGTGTGTCCTGCTGTACTGTAGCGCTGTGTCCTGCTGTACTGTAGTGCTTTGTGTCCTGCTGTACTGTAGTGCTGTGTGTCCTGCTGTACTGTAGTGCTGTGTGTCCTGCTGTACTGTAGTGTTGTGTATCCTGCTGTACTGTAGTGTGTTGTGTGTCCTGCTGTACTGTAGTGCTGTGTGTCCTGCTGTACTGTAGTGCTCTGTGTCCTGCTGTACTGTAGTGCTGTGTGTCCTGCTGTACTGTAGTGCTGTGTCCTGCTGTACTGTAGTGTTGTGTGTCCTGCTGTACTGTAGCGCTGTGTGTCCTGCTGTACTGTAGTGCTGTGTGTCCTGCTGTACTGTAGCGCTGTGTGTCCTGCTGTACTGTAGCGCTGTGTCCTGCTGCACTGTAGCGCTGTGTGTCCTGCTGTACTGTAGTGCTGTGTGTCCTGCTGTACTGTAGTGCTGTGTGTCCTGCTGTACTGTAGTGCTGTGTGTCCTGCTGTACTGTAGTGCTGTGTGTCCTGCTGTACTGTAGTGCTGTGTGTCCTGCTGTACTGTAGTGCTGTGTGTCCTGCTGTACTGTAGTGTTGTGTGTCCTGCTGTACTGTAGTGCTGTGTGTCCTGCTGTACTGTAGTGCTGTGTGTCCTGCTGTACTGTAGCGTTGTGTGTCCTGCTGTACTGTAGCGCTGTGTCCTGCTGTACTGTAGCGCTGTGTGTCCTGCTGTACTGTAGTGCTGTGTGTCCTGCTGTACTGTAGTGCTGTGTGTCCTGCTGTACTGTAGTGCTGTGTCCTGCTGTACTGTAGTGTGTTGTGTGTCCTGCTGTACTGTAGTGTTGTGTATCCTGCTGTACTGTAGTGTGTTGTGTGTCCTGCTGTACTGTAGCGCTGTGTGTCCTGCTGTACTTTAGTGCTGTGTGTCCTGCTGTACTGTAGTGCTGTGTGTCCTGCTGTACTGTAGTGTTGTGTATCCTGCTGTACTGTAGTGTGTTGTGTGTCCTGCTGTACTGTAGCGCTGTGTGTCCTGCTGTACTGTAGCGCTGTGTCCTGCTGTACTGTAGTGCTGTGTCCTGCTGTACTGTAGTGCTGTGTCCTGCTGTACTGTAGCGCTGTGTCCTGCTGTACTGTAGCGCTGTGTCCTGCTGTACTGTAGTGCTGTGTGTCCTGCTGTACTGTAGTGTTGTGTATCCTGCTGTACTGTAGTGCTGTGTGTCCTGCTGTACTGTAGCGCTGTGTCCTGCTGTACTGTAGCGCTGTGTGTCCTGCTGTACTGTAGCGCTGTGTGTCCTGCTGTACTGTAGTGCTGTGTGTCCTGCTGTACTGTAGTGTTGTGTATCCTGCTGTACTGTAGTGTGTTGTGTGTCCTGCTGTACTGTAGCGTTGTGTCCTGCTGTACTGTAGTGCTTTGTGTCCTGCTGTACTGTAGTGCTGTGTGTCCTGCTGTACTGTAGTGTTGTGTATCCTGCTGTACTGTAGTGTGTTGTGTGTCCTGCTGTACTGTAGCGCTGTGTCCTGCTGTACTGTAGTGCTGTGTGTCCTGCTGTACTTTAGTGCTGTGTGTCCTGCTGTACTGTAGTGCTGTGTGTCCTGCTGTACTGTAGTGTTGTGTATCCTGCTGTACTGTAGTGTGTTGTGTGTCTTGCTGTACTGTAGTGTGTTGTGTGTCTTGCTGTACTGTAGTGTTGTGTATCCTGCTGTACTGTAGTGTGCTGTGTGTCCTGCTGTACTTTAGTGCTGTGTGTCCTGCTGTACTGTAGTGCTGTGTGTCCTGCTGTACTGTAGTGTTGTGTATCCTGCTGTACTGTAGTGTGTTGTGTGTCCTGCTGTACTGTAGCGCTGTGTGTCCTGCTGTACTTTAGCGCTGTGTCCTGCTGTACTGTAGTGCTGTGTCCTGCTGTACTGTAGTGCTGTGTCCTGCTGTACTGTAGTGCTGTGTGTCCTGCTGTACTGTAGTGCTGTGTGTCCTGCTGTACTGTAGTGCTGTGTGTCCTGCTGTACTGTAGTGCTCTGTGTCCTGCTGTACTGTAGTGCTGTGTGTCCTGCTGTACTGTAGTGCTGTGTCCTGCTGTACTGTAGTGCTGTGTGTCCTGCTGTACTGTAGCGCTGTGTCCTGCTGTACTGTAGTGCTGTGTGTCCTGCTGTACTGTAGTGTTGTGTGTCCTGCTGTACTGTAGCGCTGTGTCCTGCTGTACTGTAGTGCTGTGTATCCTGCTGTACTGTAGTGCTTTGTGTCCTGCTGTACTGTAGCGCTGTGTGTCCTGCTGTACTGTAGCGTTGTGTGTCCTGCTGTACTGTAGCGCTGTGTGTCCTGCTGCACTGTAGCGCTGTGTGTCCTGCTGTACTGTAGTGTTGTGTGTCCTGCTGTACTGTAGTGCTGTGTCCTGCTGTACTGTAGTGCTGTGTCCTGCTGTACTGTAGTGCTGTGTGTCCTGCTGTACTGTAGTGCTGTGTATCCTGCTGTACTGTAGTGTGCTGTGTATCCTGCTGTACTGTAGTGCTTTGTGTCCTGCTGTACTGTAGCGCTGTGTGTCCTGCTGTACTGTAGCGTTGTGTGTCCTGCTGTACTGTAGTGCTGTGTCCTGCTGTACTGTAGTGCTGTGTGTCCTGCTGTACTGTAGTGCTGTGTGTCCTGCTGTACTGTAGCGCTGTGTCCTGCTGTACTGTAGTGCTGTGTGTCCTGCTGTACTGTAGTGCTGTGTGTCCTGCTGTACTGTAGTGCTGTGTGTCCTGCTGTACTGTAGCGCTGTGTGTCCTGCTGTACTGTAGTGCTGTGTGTCCTGCTGTACTGTAGTGCTGTGGTCCTGCTGTACTGTAGCGCTGTGTGTCCTGCTGTACTGTAGTGCTGTGTGTCCTGCTGTACTGTAGTGCTGTGTGTCCTGCTGTACTGTAGTGCTGTGTGTCCTGCTGTACTGTAGTGCTGTGTGTCCTGCTGTACTGTAGCGCTGTGGTCCTGCTGTACTGTAGTGCTGTGTGTCCTGCTGTACTGTAGCGCTGTGTGTCCTGCTGTACTGTAGTGCTGTGTGTCCTGCTGTACTGTAGCTGCTGTTGTGTGTCCTGCTGTACTGTAGTGCTGTGTCCTGCTGTACTGTAGTGTTGTGTCCTGCTGTACTGTAGTGTGTTGTGTGTCCTGCTGTACTGTAGTGCTGTGTGTCCTGCTGTACTGTAGCTGCTGTTGTCCTGCTGTACTGTAGTGCTGTGTGTCCTGCTGTACTGTAGTGCTGTGTGTCCTGCTGTACTGTAGTGCTGTGTGTCCTGCTGTACTGTAGTGCTGTGTGTCCTGCTGTACTGTAGTGCTGTGTGTCCTGCTGTACTGTAGTGCGTTGTGTGTCCTGCTGTACTGTAGTGCTGTGTCCTGCTGTACTGTAGCTGCTGTGTGTCCTGCTGTACTGTAGTGCTGTGTGTCCTGCTGTACTGTAGTGCTGTGTGTCCTGCTGTACTGTAGCGCTGTGTGTCCTGCTGTACTGTAGTGCTGTGTGTGTCCTGCTGTACTGTAGTGCTGTGTGTCCTGCTGTACTGTAGCGCTGTGTGTCCTGCTGTACTGTAGCGCTGTGTGTCCTGCTGTACTGTAGTGCTGTGTGTCCTGCTGTACTGTAGCGCTGTGTGTCCTGCTGTACTGTAGTGTGCTGTGTGTCCTGCTGTACTGTAGTGCTGTGTGTCCTGCTGTACTGTAGCGCTGTGTGTCCTGCTGTACTGTAGTGCTGTGTGTCTGCTGTACTGTAGGCTGTGTCCTGCTGTACTGTAGTGCTGTGTGTCCTGCTGTACTGTAGTGCTGTGTGTCCTGCTGTACTGTAGTGCTGTGTGTCCTGCTGTACTGTAGTGCTGTGTGTCCTGCTGTACTGTAGTGCTGTGTGTCCCTGCTGTACTGTAGTGCTGTGTGTCCTGCTGTACTGTAGTGTTGTGTGTCCTGCTGTACTGTAGTGCTGTGTGTCCTGCTGTACTGTAGAGCTGCTGTGTGTCCTGCTGTACTGTAGTGTTGTGTGTCCTGCTGTACTGTAGTGCTGTGTGTCCTGCTGTACTGTAGTGCTGTGTGTCCTGCTGTACTGTAGCGCTTGTGTCCTGCTGTACTGTAGCTGCTGTGTGTCCTGCTGTACTGTAGTGTTGTGTGTCCTGCTGTACTGTAGTGCTGTGTGTCCTGCTGTACTGTAGTGCTGTGTGTCCTGCTTGTACTGTAGCTGGTGCTGTGTGTCCTTGCTGTACTGTA
>NW_027440198.1:0-215311 GCF_031893055.1 Leptodactylus fuscus
TCCCTTATATTACATAATGTCCTCTGTTATTATAATATACAGTGCCCCCTATCATTATATAATGTCCTCTCTTATTATAATATACAGTGCCCCCTATCATTACATAATGTCCTCTGTTATTATAATATACAGTGCCCCATATATAGAACATAATGTCCTCTATTATTATAATATACAGTGCCCCCAATTAATACATAATGTCCTCTGTTATTATAATATACAGTGCCCCCCTATCATTACATAATGTCCTCTGTTATTATAATATACAGTGCCCTTATATACATAATGTCCTCTGTTATTATAATATACAGTGCCCCTTATATTACATAATTGTCCTCTGATATTATAATATACAGTGCCCCCTATCATTATATAATGTCCTCTGTTATTATAATATACAGTGCCCCTTATATTACATAATGTCCTCTGTTATTATAATATACAGTGCCCCCTATCATTACATAATGTCCTCTGTTATTATAATATACAGTGCCCCTTATATTACATAATTTCCTCTGTTATTATAATATACAGTGCCCCCTATAATTATATAATGTCCTCTGTTATTATAATATACAGTGCCCCCTATCATTACATAATGTCCTCTTCTTATTATAATATACAGTGCCCCTTATATTACATAATGTCCTCTGTTATTATAATATACAGTGCCCCTTATATTACATAATGTCCTCTGATATTATCATATACAGTGCCCCCTATCATTATATAATGTCCTCTGTTATTATAATATACAGTGCCCCTTATATTACATAATGTCCTCTGTTATTATAATATACAGTGCCCCCTATCATTACATAATGTCCTCTGTTATTATAATATACAGTGCCCCTTATATTACATAATTTCCTCTGTTATTATAATATACAGTGCCCCCTATCATTATATAATGTCCTCTCTTATTATAATATACAGTGCCCCTATCAATTCATAATGTCCTCTGTTATTATAATATACAGTGCCCTTTATATTACATAATGTCCTCTGTTATTATAATATACAGTGCCCCTTATATTACATAATGTCTTCTGTTATTATAATATACAGTGCCCCCTATCATTATATAATGTCCTCTGTTATTATAATATACAGTGCCCCTTTATATTACATAATGTCCTCTGTTATTATAATATACAGTGCCCACTTATATTACATAATGTCCTCTGTTATTATAATATACAGTGCCCCCTATCATTACATAATGTCCTCTGTTATTATAATATACAGTGCCCCCTATCATTACATAATGTCCTCTGTTATTATAATATACAGTGCCCCCCTATCATTACATAATGTCCTCTGTTATTATAATATACAGTGCCCCCTATATTACATAATGTCCTCTGTTATTATAATATACAGTGCCCCCTATCATTATATAATGTCCTCTCTTATTATAATATACAGTGCCCCCTATCATTACATAATGTCCTCTGTTATTATAATATACAGTGCCCCTTATATTACATAATGTCCTCTATTATTATAATATACAGGTGCCCCCTATCATTATATAATGTCCTCTCTTATTATAATATACAGTGCCCCCCAATTATTACATAATGTCCTCTGTTATTATAATATACAGTGCCCCCTATCATTACATAATGTCCTCTGTTATTATAATATACAGTGCCCCTTATATTACATAATGTCCTCTGTTATTATAATATACAGTGCCCCTTACATTACATAATGTCCTCTGTTATTATAATATACAGTGCCCCTTATATAACATAATGTCCTCTGTTATTAATAATATACAGTGCCACTTATATTACATAATGTCCTCTGTTATTATAATATACAGTGCCCCCTATCATTACATAATGTCCTCTGTTATTATAATATACAGTGCACCCTATCATTACATAATGTCCTCTGTTATTATAATATACAGTGCCCCCTATCATTACATAATGTCCTCTGTTATTATAATATACAGTGCCCCCTATCATTACATAATGTCCTCTGTTATTATAATATAAAGTGCCCCTTATATTACATAATGTCCTCTGTTATTATAATATACAGTGCCCCCTTATCATTACATAATGTCCTCTGTTATTATAATATACAGTGCCCCTTATATTACATAATGTCCTCTGTTATTATAATATACAGTGCCCCCTATCATTATATAATGTCCTCTCTTATTATAATATACAGTGCCCCCTATCATTACATAATGTCCTCTGTTATTATAATATACAGTGGGCCCTTATATTACATAATGTCCTCTGTTATTATAATATAAAGTGCCCCCTATCATTACATAATGTCCTCTGTTATCATAATATACAGTGCCCCCTATCATTACATAATGTCCTCTGTTATTATAATATACAGTGCACCCTATCATTACATAATGTCCTCTGTTATTATAATATACAGTGCACCCTATCATTACATAATGTCCTCTGTTATTAATAACATACAGTGCCCCTTATATTACATAATTTCCTCTGTTATTATAATATACAGTGCCCCCTATCATTATATAATGTCCTCTGTTATTATAATATACAGTGCCCCCATATATTACATAATGTCCTCTGTTATTATAATATAACAGTGCCCCCTATCATTACATAATGTCCTCTGTTATTATAATATACAGTGCCCCTTATATTACATAATGTCCTCTGTTATTATAATATACAGTGCCCCTTATATTACATAATGTCCTCTATTATTATAATATACAGTGCCCCCAATTAATACATAATGTCCTCTGTTATTATAATATACAGTGCCCCCTATCATTACATAATGTCCTCTGTTATTATAATATACAGTGCCCCTTATATTACATAATGTCCTCTTTTATTATAATATACAGTGCCCCTTATATTACATAATGTCCTCTGATATTATAATATACAGTGCCCCCTATCATTATATAATGTCCTCTGTTATTATAATATACAGTGCCCCTTATATTACGTAATTTCCTCTGTTATTATAATATACAGTGCCCCCTATCATTATATAATGTCCTCTGTTACTATAATATACAGTGCCCCTTATATTACATAATGTCCTCTGTTATTATAATATACAGTGCCCCCTATCATTACATAATGTCCTCTTGTTATTATAATATACAGTGCCCCTTATATTACATAATTCCCTCTGTTATTATAATATACAGTGCCCCCTATCATTATATAATGTCCTCTCTTATTATAATATACAGTGCCCCTATCAATACATAATGTCCTCTTGTTATTATAATATACAGTGCCCCCTATCATAACATAATGTCTTCTGATATTATAATATACAGTGCCCCCTATCATTATATAATGTCCTCTGTTATAATATACAGTGCCCTTTATATAACATAATGTCCTCTGTTATTATAATATACAGTGCCCCTTATATTACATAATGTCTTCTGTTATTATAATATACAGTGCCCCCTATCATTATATAATATCCTCTGTTATTATAATATAAAGTGCCCTTTATATTACATAATGTCCTCTGTTATTATAATATACAGTGCCACTTATATTACATAATGTCCTCTGTTATTATAATATACAGTGCCCCCTATCATTACATAATGTCCTCTGTTATTATAATATACAGTGCCCCCTATCATTACATAATGTCCTCTGTTATTATAATATACAGTGCCCCTTATATTACATAATGTCCTCTGTTATTATAATATACAGTGCCCCCCCTATCATTACATAATGTCCTCTGTTATTATAATATACAGTGCCCCTTATATTACATAATGTCCTCTGTTATTATATATATACATTGCCTCCTATCATTATATAATGTCCTCTCTTATTATAATATACAGTGCCCCCTATCATTACATAATGTCCTCTGTTATTATAATATACAGTGCCCCTTATATTACATAATGTCCTCTATTATTATAATATAACAAGTGCCCCCTATCATTATATAATGTCCTCTCTTATTATAATATACAGTGCCCCCAATTATTACATAATGTCCTCTGTTATTATAATATACAGTGCCCCCTATCATTACATAATGTCCTCTGTTATTATAATATACAGTGCCCCTTATATTACATAATGTCCTCTGTTATTATAATATACAGTGCCCCCCTATCATTACATAATGTCCTCTGTTATTATAACATACAGTGCCCCTTATATTACATAATTTCCTCTGTTATTATAATATACAGTGCCCCCTATCATTATATAATGTCCTCTGTTATTATAAATATACAGTGCCCCATATATTACATAATGCCCCCTGTTATTATAATATACAGTGCCCCCTATCATTACATAATGTCCTCTGTTATTATAATATACAGTGCCCCTTATATTACATAATGTCCTCTGTTATTATAATATACAGTGCCCCCTATCATTATATAATGTCCTCTCTTATTATAATATACAGTGCCCCCTATCATTACATAATGTCCTCTGTTATTATAATATACAGTGCCCCTTATATTACATAATGTCCTCTGTTATTATAATATACAGTGCCCCCTATCATTACATAATGTCCTCTGTTATTATAACATACAGTGCCCCTTATATTACATAATTTCCTCTGTTATTATAATATACAGTGCCCCCTATCATTATATAATGTCCTCTGTTATTATAATATACAGTGTCCCATATATTACATAATGCCCCCTGTTATTATAATATACAGTGCCCCCTATCATTACATAATGTCCTCTGTTATTATAATATACAGTGCCCCTTATATTACATAATGTCCTCTGTTATTATAATATACAGTGCCCCCTATCATTATATAATGTCCTCTCTTATTATAATATACAGTGCCCCCTATCATTACATAATGTCCTCTGTTATTATAATATACAGTGCCCCTTATATTACATAATGTCCTCTATTATTATAATATACAGTGCCCCCAATTAATACATAATGTCCTCTGTTATTATAATATACAGTGCCCCCTATCATTACATAATGTCCTCTGTTATTATAATATACAGTGCCCCTTATATTACATAATGTCCTCTTTTATTATAATATACAGTGCCCCTTATATTACATAATGTCCTCTGATATTATAATCTATCAGTGCCCCCTATCATTATATAATGTCCTCTGTTATTATAATATACAGTGCCCCTTATATTACATAATGTCCTCTGTTATTATAATATACAGTGCCCCTTATCATTACATAATGTCCTCTGTTATTATAATATACAGTGCCCCTTATATTACATAATTTCCTCTGTTATTATAATATACAGTGCCCCCTATCATTATATAATGTCCTCTGTTATTATAATATACAGTGCCCCTTATATTACATAATGTCCTCTGTTATTATAATATACAGTGCCCCCTATCATTACATAATGTCCTCTGTTATTATAATATACAGTGCCCCTTATATTACATAATTCCCTCTGTTATTATAATATACAGTGCCCCCCTATCATTATATAATGTCCTCTCTTATTATAATATACAGTGCCCCTATCAATACATAATGTCCTCTGTTATTATAATATACAGTGCCCCCTATCATAACATAATGTCTTCTGATATTATAATATACAGTGCCCCCTATCATTATATAATGTCCTCTGTTATAATATACAGTGCCCTTTATATTACATAATGTCCTCTGTTATTATAATATACAGTGCCCCTTATATTACATAATGTCTTCTGTTATTATAATATACAGTGCCCCCTATCATTATATAATATCCTCTGTTATTATAATATAAGTGCCCTTTATATTACATAATGTCCTCTGTTATTATAATATACAGTGCCACTTATATTACATAATGTCCTCTGTTATTATAATATACAGTGCCTCCCTATCATTACATAATGTCCTCTGTTATTATAATATACAGTGCCCCCTATCATTACATAATGTCCTCTGTTATTATAATATACAGTGCCCCTTATATTACATAATGTCCTCTGTTATTATAATATACAGTGCCCCCCCTATCATTACATAATGTCCTCTGTTATTATAATATACAGTGCCCCTTATATTACATAATGTCCTCTGTTATTATAATATACATTGCCCCCTATCATTATATAATGTCCTCTCTTATTATAATATACAGTGCCCCCTATCATTACATAATGTCCTCTGTTATTATAATATACAGTGCCCCTTATATTACATAATGTCCTCTATTATTATAATATACAGTGCCCCCTATCATTATATAATGTCTTCTCTTATTATAATATACAGTGCCCCCAATTATTACATAATGTCCTCTGTTATTATAATATACAGTGCCCCTTATATTACATAATTTCCTCTGTTATTATAATATACAGTGCCCCCTATCATTATATAATGTCCTCTTCTTATTATAATATACAGTGCCCCCTATCAATACATAATGTCCTCTGTTATTATAATATACAGTGCCCCCTGTCATAACATAATGTCCTCTGATATTATAATATACAGTGCCCCCTATCATTATATAATGTCCTCTGTTATTATAATATACAGTGCCCCTTATATTACATAATGTCCTCTGTTATTATAATATACAGTGCCCCCTATCATTATATAATGTCCTCTCTTATTATAATAGTACAGTGCCCCCTATCATTACATAATGTCCTCTGTTATTATAATATACAGTGCCCCTTATATTACATAATGTCCTCTATTATTATAATATACAGTGCCCCCTATCATTATATAATGTCCTCTCTTATTATAATATACAGTGCCCCCAATTATTACATAATGTCCTCTGTTATTATAATATACAGTGCCCCCTATCATTACATAATGTCCTCTGTTATTATAATATACAGTGCCCCTTATATTACATAATGTCCTCTGTTATTATAATATACAGTGCCCCTTACATTACATAATGTCCTCTGTTATTATAATATACAGTGCCCCTTATATAACATAATGTCCTCTGTTATTATAATATACAGTGCCCTTTATATTACATAATGTCCTCTGTTATTATAATATACAGTGCCCCCTTATATTACATAATGTCTTCTGTTATTATAATATACAGTGCCCCCTATCATTATATAATGTCCTCTGTTATTATAATATACAGTGCCCCTTACATTACATAATGTCCTCTGTTATTATAATATACAGTGCCCCTTATATAACATAATGTCCTCTGTTATTATAATATACAGTGCCACTTATATTACATAATGTCCTCTGTTATTATAATATACAGTGCCCCCTATCATTACATAATGTCCTCTGTTATTATAATATACAGTGCCCCCTATCATTACATAATGTCCTCTGTTATTATAATATACAGTGCCCCTTATATTACATAATGTCCTCTGTTATTATAATATACAGTGCCCCCTATCATTATAATAATGTCTTCTCTTATTATAATATACAGTGCCCCTATCATTACATAATGTCCTCTGTTATTATAATATACAGTGCCCCTTATATTACATAATGTCCTCTATTATTATAATATACAGTGCCCCCTATCATTATATAATGTCCTCTCTTATTATAATATACAGTGCCCCCAATTATTACATAATGTCCTCTGTTATTATAATATACAGTGCCCCCCTATCATTACATAATGTCCTCTGTTATTATAATATACAGTGCCCCTTATATTACATAATGTCCTCTGTTATTATAATATACAGTGCCCCTTACATTACATAATGTCCTCTGTTATTATAATATACAGTGCCCCTTATATAACATAATGTCCTCTGTTATTATAATATACAGTGCCACTTATATTACATAATGTCCTCTGTTATTATAAATATACAGTGCCCCCTATCAATTACATAATGTCCTCTGTTATTATAATATACAGTGCCCCCTATCATTACATAATGTCCTCTGTTATTATAATATACAGTGCCCCCTATCATTACATAATGTCCCTCTGTTATTATAATATACAGTGCCCCCTATCATTACATAATGTCCTCTGTTATTATAATATACAGTGCACCCTATCATTACATAATGTCCTCTGTTATTATAATATACAGTGCCCCCTATCATTATATAATGTCCTCTTCTTATTATAATATACAGTGCCCCCAATTATTACATAATGTCCTCTGTTATTATAATATACAGTGCCCCCTATCATTACATAATGTCCTCTGTTATTATAATATACAGTGCCCCTTATATTACATAATGTCCTCTGTTATTATAATATACAGTGCCCATTACATTACATAATGTCCTCTGTTATTATAATATACAGTGCCCCTTATATTACATAATGTCCTCTGTTATTATAATATACAATGCCCACCTTTAATTATATAATGTCCTCTCTTATTATAATATACAGTGCCCCCTATCATTACATAATGTCCTCTCTTATTATAATATACAGTGCCCCTTATATTACATAATGTCCTCTGTTATTATAATATACAGTGCCCCTTATATTACATAATGTCCTCTGTTATTATAATATACAGTGCCCCCTATCATTACATAATGTCCTCTGTTATTATAATATACAGTGCCCCTTATATTACATAATGTCCTCTGTTATTATAATATACAGTGCCCCCTATCATTATATAATGTCCTCTCTTATTATAATATACAGTGCCCCCTATCATTACATAATGTCCTCTGTTATTATAATATACAGTGCCCCATATATAACATAATGTCCTCTATTATTATAATATACAGTGCCCCCAATTAATACATAATGTCCTCTGTTATTATAATATACAGTGCCCCCTATCATTACATAATGTCCTCTGTTATTATAATATACAGTGCCCCTTATATTACATAATGTCCTCTGTTATTATAATATACAGTGCCCCTTATATTACATAATGTCCTCTGATATTATAATATACAGTGCCCCCTATCATTATATAATGTCCTCTGTTATTATAATATACAGTGCCCCTTATATTACATAATGTCCTCTGTTATTATAATATACAGTGCCCCCTATCATTACATAATGTCCTCTGTTATTATAATATACAGTGCCCCTTATATTACATAATTTCCTCTGTTATTATAATATACAGTGCCCCCTATAATTATATAATGTCCTCTCTTATTATAATATACAGTGCACCCTATCATTACATAATGTCCTCTCTTATTATAATATACAGTGCCCCTTATATTACATAATGTCCTCTGTTATTATAATATACAGTGCCCCTTATATTACATAATGTCCTCTGATATTATAATATACAGTGCCCCCTATCATTATATAATGTCCTCTGTTATTATAATATACAGTGCCCCTTATATTACATAATGTCCTCTGTTATTATAATATACAGTGCCCCCTATCATTACATAATGTCCTCTGTTATTATAATATACAGTGCCCCTTATATTACATAATTTCCTCTGTTATTATAATATACAGTGCCCCCTATCATTATATAATGTCCTCTCTTATTATAATATACAGTGCCCCTATCAATACATAATGTCCTCTGTTACTATAATATACAGTGCCCCCTATCATAACATAATGTCCTCTGTTATTATAATATACAGTGCCCCTTATATTACATAATGTCCTCTGTTATTATAATATACAGTGCCCTTTATATTACATAATGTCCTCTGTTATTATAATATACAGTGCCACTTATATTACATAATGTCCTCTGTTATTATAATATACAGTGCCCCCTATCATTACATAATGTCCTCTGTTATTATAATATACAGTGCCCCCTATCATTACATAATGTCCTCTGTTATTATAATATACAGTGCCCCCCTATCATTACATAATGTCCTCTGTTATTATAATATACAGTGCCCCTTATATTACATAATGTCCTCTGTTATTATAATATACAGTGCCCCCTATCATTATATAATGTCCTCTCTTATTATTATATACAGTGCCCCCTATCATTACATAATGTCCTCTGTTATTATAATATACAGTGCCCCTTATATTACATAATGTCCTCTATTATTATAATATACAGTGCCCCCTATCATTATATAATGTCCTCTCTTATTATAATATACAGTGCCCCCAATTATTACATAATGTCCTCTGTTATTATAATATACAGTGCCCCCTATCATTACATAATGTCCTCTGTTATTATAATATACAGTGCCCCTTATATTACATAATGTCCTCTGCTATTATAATATACAGTGCCCCTTACATTACATAATGTCCTCTGTTATTATAATATACAGTGCCCCTTATATAACATAATGTCCTCTGTTATTATAATATACAGTGCCACTTATATTACATAATGTCCTCTGTTATTATAATATACAGTGCCCCCTATCATTACATAATGTCCTCTGTTATTATAATATACAGTGCACCCTATCATTACATAATGTCCTCTGTTATTATAATATACAGTGCCCCCTATCATTACATAATGTCCTCTGTTATTATAATATACAGTGCCCCCTATCATTACATAATGTCCTCTGTTATTATAATATAAAGTGCCCCTTATATTACATAATGTCCTCTGTTATTATAATATACAGTGCCCCCTATCATTACATAATGTCCTCTGTTATTATAATATACAGTGCACCCTATCATTACATAATGTCCTCTGTTATTATAATATACAGTGCCCCCTATCATTATATAATGTCCTCTCTTATTATAATATACAGTGCCCCCAATTATTACATAATGTCCTCTGTTATTATAATATACAGTGCCCCCTATCATTACATAATGTCCTCTGTTATTATAATATACAGTGCCCCTTATATTACATAATGTCCTCTGTTATTATAATATACAGTGCCCCTTACATTACATAATGTCCTCTGTTATTATAATATACAGTGCCCCTTATATAACATAATGTCCTCTGTTATTATAATATACAGTGCCACTTATATTACATAATGTCCTCTGTTATTATAATATACAGTGCCCCCTATCATTATATAATGTCCTCTCTTATTATAATATACAGTGCACCCTATCATTACATAATGTCCTCTCTTATTATAATATACAGTGCCCCTTATATTACATAATGTCCTCTGTTATTATAATATACAGTGCCCCTTATATTACATAATGTCCTCTGATATTATAATATACAGTGCCCCCTATCATTATATAATGTCCTCTGTTATTATAATATACAGTGCCCCTTATATTACATAATGTCCTCTGTTATTATAATATACAGTGCCCCCTATCATTACATAATGTCCTCTGTTATTATAATATACAGTGCCCCTTATATTACATAATTTCCTCTGTTATTATAATATACAGTGCCCCCTATCATTATATAATGTCCTCTCTTATTATAATATACAGTGCCCCTATCAATACATAATGTCCTCTGTTACTATAATATACAGTGCCCCCTATCATAACATAATGTCCTCTGTTATTATAATATACAGTGCCCCTTATATTACATAATGTCCTCTGTTATTATAATATACAGTGCCCTTTATATTACATAATGTCCTCTGTTATTATAATATACAGTGCCACTTATATTACATAATGTCCTCTGTTATTATAATATACAGTGCCCCCTATCATTACATAATGTCCTCTGTTATTATAATATACAGTGCCCCCTATCATTACATAATGTCCTCTGTTATTATAATATACAGTGCCCCCCTATCATTACATAATGTCCTCTGTTATTATAATATACAGTGCCCCTTATATTACATAATGTCCTCTGTTATTATAATATACAGTGCCCCCTATCATTATATAATGTCCTCTCTTATTATTATATACAGTGCCCCCTATCATTACATAATGTCCTCTGTTATTATAATATACAGTGCCCCTTATATTACATAATGTCCTCTATTATTATAATATACAGTGCCCCCTATCATTATATAATGTCCTCTCTTATTATAATATACAGTGCCCCCAATTATTACATAATGTCCTCTGTTATTATAATATACAGTGCCCCCTATCATTACATAATGTCCTCTGTTATTATAATATACAGTGCCCCTTATATTACATAATGTCCTCTGCTATTATAATATACAGTGCCCCTTACATTACATAATGTCCTCTGTTATTATAATATACAGTGCCCCTTATATAACATAATGTCCTCTGTTATTATAATATACAGTGCCACTTATATTACATAATGTCCTCTGTTATTATAATATACAGTGCCCCCTATCATTACATAATGTCCTCTGTTATTATAATATACAGTGCACCCTATCATTACATAATGTCCTCTGTTATTATAATATACAGTGCCCCCTATCATTACATAATGTCCTCTGTTATTATAATATACAGTGCCCCCTATCATTACATAATGTCCTCTGTTATTATAATATAAAGTGCCCCTTATATTACATAATGTCCTCTGTTATTATAATATACAGTGCCCCCTATCATTACATAATGTCCTCTGTTATTATAATATACAGTGCCCCCTATCATTATATAATGTCCTCTCTTATTATAATATACAGTGCCCCCAATTATTACATAATGTCCTCTGTTATTATAATATACAGTGCCCCCTATCATTACATAATGTCCTCTGTTATTATAATATACAGTGCCCCTTATATTACATAATGTCCTCTGTTATTATAATATACAGTGCCCCTTACATTACATAATGTCCTCTGTTATTATAATATACAGTGCCCCTTATATAACATAATGTCCTCTGTTATTATAATATACAGTGCCACTTATATTACATAATGTCCTCTGTTATTATAATATACAGTGCCCCCTATCATTACATAATGTCCTCTGTTATTATAATATACAGTGCACCCTATCATTACATAATGTCCTCTGTTATTATAATGTACACTGCCCCCTATCATTACATAATGTCCTCTGTTATTATAATATACAGTGCCCCCTATCATTACATAATGTCCTCTGTTATTATAATATACAGTGCCCCCTATCATAACATAATGTCCTCTGTTATTATAATATAAAGTGCCCCTTATATTACATAATGTCCTCTGTTATTATAATATACAGTGCCCCCTATCATTACATAATGTCCTCTGTTATTATAATATACAGTGCCCCTTATATTTCATAATGTCCTCTGTTATTATAATATACAGTGCCCCCTATCATTATATAATGTCCTCTCTTATTATAATATACAGTGCCCCCTATCATTACATAATGTCCTCTGTTATTATAATATACAGTGCCCCTTATATTACATAATGTCCTCTGTTATTATAATATACAATGCCCACCTTTAATTATACAATGTCCTCTCTTATTATAATATACAGTGCCCCCTATCATTACATAATGTCCTCTCTTATTATAATATACAGTGCCCCTTATATTACATAATGTCCTCTCTTATTATAATATACAGTGCCCCTTATATTACATAATGTCCTCTGTTATTATAATATACAGTGCCCCCTATCATTACATAATGTCCTCTGTTATTATAATATACAGTGCCCCTTATATTACATAATGTCCTCTGTTATTATAATATACAGTGCCCCCTATCATTATATAATGTCCTCTCTTATTATAATATACAGTGCCCCCTATCATTACATAATGTCCTCTGTTATTATAATATACAGTGCCCCATATATAACATAATGTCCTCTATTATTATAATATACAGTGCCCCCAATTAATACATAATGTCCTCTGTTATTATAATATACAGTGCCCCCTATCATTACATAATGTCCTCTGTTATTATAATATACAGTGCCCTTATATTACATAATGTCCTCTGTTATTATAATATACAGTGCCCCTTATATTACATAATGTCCTCTGATATTATAATATACAGTGCCCCCTATCATTATATAATGTCCTCTGTTATTATAATATACAGTGCCCCTTATATTACATAATGTCCTCTGTTATTATAATATACAGTGCCCCCTATCATTACATAATGTCCTCTGTTATTATAATATACAGTGCCCCTTATATTACATAATTTCCTCTGTTATTATAATATACAGTGCCCCCTATAATTATATAATGTCCTCTCTTATTATAATATACAGTGCCCCCTATCATTACATAATGTCCTCTCTTATTATAATATACAGTGCCCCTTATATTACATAATGTCCTCTGTTATTATAATATACAGTGCCCCTTATATTACATAATGTCCTCTGATATTATCATATACAGTGCCCCCTATCATTATATAATGTCCTCTGTTATTATAATATACAGTGCCCCTTATATTACATAATGTCCTCTGTTATTATAATATACAGTGCCCCCTATCATTACATAATGTCCTCTGTTATTATAATATACAGTGCCCCTTATATTACATAATTTCCTCTGTTATTATAATATACAGTGCCCCCTATCATTATATAATGTCCTCTCTTATTATAATATACAGTGCCCCTATCAATTCATAATGTCCTCTGTTATTATAATATACAGTGCCCTTTATATTACATAATGTCCTCTGTTATTATAATATACAGTGCCCCTTATATTACATAATGTCTTCTGTTATTATAATATACAGTGCCCCCTATCATTATATAATGTCCTCTGTTATTATAATATACAGTGCCCTTTATATTACATAATGTCCTCTGTTATTATAATATACAGTGCCACTTATATTACATAATGTCCTCTGTTATTATAATATACAGTGCCCCCTATCATTACATAATGTCCTCTGTTATTATAATATACAGTGCCCCCTATCATTACATAATGTCCTCTGTTATTATAATATACAGTGCCCCCCTATCATTACATAATGTCCTCTGTTATTATAATATACAGTGCCCCCTATATTACATAATGTCCTCTGTTATTATAATATACAGTGCCCCCTATCATTATATAATGTCCTCTCTTATTATAATATACAGTGCCCCCTATCATTACATAATGTCCTCTGTTATTATAATATACAGTGCCCCTTATATTACATAATGTCCTCTATTATTATAATATACAGTGCCCCCTATCATTATATAATGTCCTCTCTTATTATAATATACAGTGCCCCCAATTATTACATAATGTCCTCTGTTATTATAATATACAGTGCCCCCTATCATTACATAATGTCCTCTGTTATTATAATATACAGTGCCCCTTATATTACATAATGTCCTCTGTTATTATAATATACAGTGCCCCTTACATTACATAATGTCCTCTGTTATTATAATATACAGTGCCCCTTATATAACATAATGTCCTCTGTTATTATAATATACAGTGCCACTTATATTACATAATGTCCTCTGTTATTATAATATACAGTGCCCCCTATCATTACATAATGTCCTCTGTTATTATAATATACAGTGCACCCTATCATTACATAATGTCCTCTGTTATTATAATATACAGTGCCCCCTATCATTACATAATGTCCTCTGTTATTATAATATACAGTGCCCCCTATCATTACATAATGTCCTCTGTTATTATAATATAAAGTGCCCCTTATATTACATAATGTCCTCTGTTATTATAATATACAGTGCCCCTTATCATTACATAATGTCCTCTGTTATTATAATATACAGTGCCCCTTATATTACATAATGTCCTCTGTTATTATAATATACAGTGCCCCCTATCATTATATAATGTCCTCTCTTATTATAATATACAGTGCCCCCTATCATTACATAATGTCCTCTGTTATTATAATATACAGTGGCCCTTATATTACATAATGTCCTCTGTTATTATAATATAAAGTGCCCCCTATCATTACATAATGTCCTCTGTTATCATAATATACAGTGCCCCCTATCATTACATAATGTCCTCTGTTATTATAATATACAGTGCACCCTATCATTACATAATGTCCTCTGTTATTATAATATACAGTGCACCCTATCATTACATAATGTCCTCTGTTATTATAACATACAGTGCCCCTTATATTACATAATTTCCTCTGTTATTATAATATACAGTGCCCCCTATCATTATATAATGTCCTCTGTTATTATAATATACAGTGCCCCATATATTACATAATGTCCTCTGTTATTATAATATACAGTGCCCCCTATCATTACATAATGTCCTCTGTTATTATAATATACAGTGCCCCTTATATTACATAATGTCCTCTGTTATTATAATATACAGTGCCCCTTATATTACATAATGTCCTCTATTATTATAATATACAGTGCCCCCAATTAATACATAATGTCCTCTGTTATTATAATATACAGTGCCCCCTATCATTACATAATGTCCTCTGTTATTATAATATACAGTGCCCCTTATATTACATAATGTCCTCTTTTATTATAATATACAGTGCCCCTTATATTACATAATGTCCTCTGATATTATAATATACAGTGCCCCCTATCATTATATAATGTCCTCTGTTATTATAATATACAGTGCCCCTTATATTACGTAATTTCCTCTGTTATTATAATATACAGTGCCCCCTATCATTATATAATGTCCTCTGTTACTATAATATACAGTGCCCCTTATATTACATAATGTCCTCTGTTATTATAATATACAGTGCCCCCTATCATTACATAATGTCCTCTGTTATTATAATATACAGTGCCCCTTATATTACATAATTCCCTCTGTTATTATAATATACAGTGCCCCCTATCATTATATAATGTCCTCTCTTATTATAATATACAGTGCCCCTATCAATACATAATGTCCTCTGTTATTATAATATACAGTGCCCCCTATCATAACATAATGTCTTCTGATATTATAATATACAGTGCCCCCTATCATTATATAATGTCCTCTGTTATAATATACAGTGCCCTTTATATAACATAATGTCCTCTGTTATTATAATATACAGTGCCCCTTATATTACATAATGTCTTCTGTTATTATAATATACAGTGCCCCCTATCATTATATAATATCCTCTGTTATTATAATATAAAGTGCCCTTTATATTACATAATGTCCTCTGTTATTATAATATACAGTGCCACTTATATTACATAATGTCCTCTGTTATTATAATATACAGTGCCCCCTATCATTACATAATGTCCTCTGTTATTATAATATACAGTGCCCCCTATCATTACATAATGTCCTCTGTTATTATAATATACAGTGCCCCTTATATTACATAATGTCCTCTGTTATTATAATATACAGTGCCCCCCCTATCATTACATAATGTCCTCTGTTATTATAATATACAGTGCCCCTTATATTACATAATGTCCTCTGTTATTATAATATACATTGCCTCCTATCATTATATAATGTCCTCTCTTATTATAATATACAGTGCCCCCTATCATTACATAATGTCCTCTGTTATTATAATATACAGTGCCCCTTATATTACATAATGTCCTCTATTATTATAATATACAGTGCCCCCTATCATTATATAATGTCCTCTCTTATTATAATATACAGTGCCCCCAATTATTACATAATGTCCTCTGTTATTATAATATACAGTGCCCCCTATCATTACATAATGTCCTCTGTTATTATAATATACAGTGCCCCTTATATTACATAATGTCCTCTGTTATTATAATATACAGTGCCCCCTATCATTACATAATGTCCTCTGTTATTATAACATACAGTGCCCCTTATATTACATAATTTCCTCTGTTATTATAATATACAGTGCCCCCTATCATTATATAATGTCCTCTGTTATTATAATATACAGTGCCCCATATATTACATAATGCCCCCTGTTATTATAATATACAGTGCCCCCTATCATTACATAATGTCCTCTGTTATTATAATATACAGTGCCCCTTATATTACATAATGTCCTCTGTTATTATAATATACAGTGCCCCCTATCATTATATAATGTCCTCTCTTATTATAATATACAGTGCCCCCTATCATTACATAATGTCCTCTGTTATTATAATATACAGTGCCCCTTATATTACATAATGTCCTCTGTTATTATAATATACAGTGCCCCCTATCATTACATAATGTCCTCTGTTATTATAACATACAGTGCCCCTTATATTACATAATTTCCTCTGTTATTATAATATACAGTGCCCCCTATCATTATATAATGTCCTCTGTTATTATAATATACAGTGTCCCATATATTACATAATGCCCCCTGTTATTATAATATACAGTGCCCCCTATCATTACATAATGTCCTCTGTTATTATAATATACAGTGCCCCTTATATTACATAATGTCCTCTGTTATTATAATATACAGTGCCCCCTATCATTATATAATGTCCTCTCTTATTATAATATACAGTGCCCCCTATCATTACATAATGTCCTCTGTTATTATAATATACAGTGCCCCTTATATTACATAATGTCCTCTATTATTATAATATACAGTGCCCCCAATTAATACATAATGTCCTCTGTTATTATAATATACAGTGCCCCCTATCATTACATAATGTCCTCTGTTATTATAATATACAGTGCCCCTTATATTACATAATGTCCTCTTTTATTATAATATACAGTGCCCCTTATATTACATAATGTCCTCTGATATTATAATATACAGTGCCCCCTATCATTATATAATGTCCTCTGTTATTATAATATACAGTGCCCCTTATATTACATAATGTCCTCTGTTATTATAATATACAGTGCCCCTTATCATTACATAATGTCCTCTGTTATTATAATATACAGTGCCCCTTATATTACATAATTTCCTCTGTTATTATAATATACAGTGCCCCCTATCATTATATAATGTCCTCTGTTATTATAATATACAGTGCCCCTTATATTACATAATGTCCTCTGTTATTATAATATACAGTGCCCCCTATCATTACATAATGTCCTCTGTTATTATAATATACAGTGCCCCTTATATTACATAATTCCCTCTGTTATTATAATATACAGTGCCCCCTATCATTATATAATGTCCTCTCTTATTATAATATACAGTGCCCCTATCAATACATAATGTCCTCTGTTATTATAATATACAGTGCCCCCTATCATAACATAATGTCTTCTGATATTATAATATACAGTGCCCCCTATCATTATATAATGTCCTCTGTTATAATATACAGTGCCCTTTATATTACATAATGTCCTCTGTTATTATAATATACAGTGCCCCTTATATTACATAATGTCTTCTGTTATTATAATATACAGTGCCCCCTATCATTATATAATATCCTCTGTTATTATAATATAAAGTGCCCTTTATATTACATAATGTCCTCTGTTATTATAATATACAGTGCCACTTATATTACATAATGTCCTCTGTTATTATAATATACAGTGCCCCCTATCATTACATAATGTCCTCTGTTATTATAATATACAGTGCCCCCTATCATTACATAATGTCCTCTGTTATTATAATATACAGTGCCCCTTATATTACATAATGTCCTCTGTTATTATAATATACAGTGCCCCCCCTATCATTACATAATGTCCTCTGTTATTATAATATACAGTGCCCCTTATATTACATAATGTCCTCTGTTATTATAATATACATTGCCCCCTATCATTATATAATGTCCTCTCTTATTATAATATACAGTGCCCCCTATCATTACATAATGTCCTCTGTTATTATAATATACAGTGCCCCTTATATTACATAATGTCCTCTATTATTATAATATACAGTGCCCCCTATCATTATATAATGTCTTCTCTTATTATAATATACAGTGCCCCCAATTATTACATAATGTCCTCTGTTATTATAATATACAGTGCCCCTTATATTACATAATTTCCTCTGTTATTATAATATACAGTGCCCCCTATCATTATATAATGTCCTCTCTTATTATAATATACAGTGCCCCTATCAATACATAATGTCCTCTGTTATTATAATATACAGTGCCCCCTGTCATAACATAATGTCCTCTGATATTATAATATACAGTGCCCCCTATCATTATATAATGTCCTCTGTTATTATAATATACAGTGCCCCTTATATTACATAATGTCCTCTGTTATTATAATATACAGTGCCCCCTATCATTATATAATGTCCTCTCTTATTATAATATACAGTGCCCCCTATCATTACATAATGTCCTCTGTTATTATAATATACAGTGCCCCTTATATTACATAATGTCCTCTATTATTATAATATACAGTGCCCCCTATCATTATATAATGTCCTCTCTTATTATAATATACAGTGCCCCCAATTATTACATAATGTCCTCTGTTATTATAATATACAGTGCCCCCTATCATTACATAATGTCCTCTGTTATTATAATATACAGTGCCCCTTATATTACATAATGTCCTCTGTTATTATAATATACAGTGCCCCTTACATTACATAATGTCCTCTGTTATTATAATATACAGTGCCCCTTATATAACATAATGTCCTCTGTTATTATAATATACAGTGCCCCCTATCATTACATAATGTCCTCTCTTATTATAATATACAGTGCCCCCTATCATAACATAATGTCCTCTGTTATTATAATATACAGTGCCCCTTATATTACATAATGTCCTCTGTTATTATAATATACAGTGCCCCCTATAATTACATAATGTCCTCTGTTATTATAATATACAGTGCCCCCTATCATTACATAATGTCCTCTCTTATTATAATATACAGTGCCCCCTATCATAACATAATGTCCTCTGATATTATAATATACAGTGCCCCCTATCATTATATAATGTCCTCTCTTATTATAATATACAGTGCCCCCTATCATTACATAATGTCCTCTGTTATTATAATATACAGTGCCCCTTATATTACATAATTTCCTCTGTTATTATAATATACAGTGCCCCCTATCATTATATAATGTCCTCTCTTATTATAATATACAGTGCCCCTATCAATACATAATGTCCTCTGTTATTATAATATACAGTGCCCCCTATCATAACATAATGTCTTCTGTTATTATAATATACAGTGCCACTTATATTACATAATGTCCTCTGTTATTATAATATACAGTGCCCCCTATAATTATATAATGTCCTCTCTTATTATAATATACAGTGCCCCCTATCATTACATAATGTCCTCTCTTATTATAATATACAGTGCCCCTTATATTACATAATGTCCTCTGTTATTATAATATACAGTGCCCCTTATATTACATAATGTCCTCTGATATTATAATATACAGTGCCCCCTATCATTATATAATGTCCTCTCTTATTATAATATACAGTGCCCCTTATATTACATAATGTCCTCTGTTATTATAATATACAGTGCCACTTATATTACATAATGTCCTCTGTTATTATAATATACAGTGCCCCCTATCATTACATAATGTCCTCTGTTATTATAATATACAGTGCCCCTTATATTACATAATGTCCTCTGTTATTATAATATACAGTGCCCCTTATATTACATAATGTCCTCTGATATTATAATATACAGTGCCCCCTATCATTATATAATGTCCTCTGTTATTATAATATACAGTGCCCCTTATATTACATAATGTCCTCTGTTATTATAATATACAGTGCCCCCTATCATTACATAATGTCCTCTGTTATTATAATATACAGTGCCCCTTATATTACATAATTTCCTCTGTTATTATAATATACAGTGCCCCCTATCATTATATAATGTCCTCTGTTATTATAATATACAGTGCCCCTTATATTACATAATGTCTTCTGTTATTATAATATACAGTGCCCCCTATCATTACATAATGTCCTCTGTTATCATAATATACAGTGCCCCTTATATTACATAATTTCCTCTGTTATTATAATATACAGTGCCCCCTATCATTATATAATGTCCTCTCTTATTATAATATACAGTGCCCCTATCAATACATAATGTCCTCTGTTATTATAATATACAGTGCCCCCTATCATAACATAATGTCTTCTGATATTATAATATACAGTTCCCCCTATCATTATATAATGTCCTCTGTTATTATAATATACAGTGCCCTTTATATTACATAATGTTCTCTGTTATTATAATATACAGTGCCCCTTATATTACATAATGTCTTCTGTTATTATAATATACAGTGCCCCCTATCATTATATAATATCCTCTGTTATTATAATATAAAGTGCCCTTTATATTACATAATGTCCTCTGTTATTATAATATACAGTGCCACTTATATTACATAATGTCCTCTGTTATTATAATATACAGTGCCCCCTATCATTACATAATGTCCTCTGTTATTATAATATACAGTGCCCCTATCATTACATAATGTCCTCTGTTATTATAATATACAGTGCCCCTTATATTACATAATGTCCTCTGTTATTATAATATACAGTGCCCCCCCTATCATTACATAATATCCTCTGTTATTATAATATACATTGCCCCCTATCATTATATAATGTCCTCTCTTATTATAATATAAAGTGCCCCCTATCATTACATAATGTCCTCTGTTATTATAATATACAGTGCCCCTTATATTACATAATGTCCTCTCTTATTATAATATACAGTGCCCCCTATCATTACATAATGTCCTCTGTTATTATAATATACAGTGCCCCTTATATTACATAATGTCCTCTATTATTATAATATACAGTGCCCCCAATTAATACATAATGTCCTCTGTTATTATAATATACAGTGCCCCCTATCATTACATAATGTCCTCTGTTATTATAATATACAGTGCCCCTTATATTACATAATTCCTTCTGTTATTATAATATACAGTGCCCCCTATCATTATATAATGTCCTCTCTTATTATAATATACAGTGCCCCTATCAATACATAATGTCCTCTGTTATTATAATATACAGTGCCCCCTATCATAACATGATGTCTTCTGATATTATAATATACAGTGCCCCCTATCATTATATAATGTCCTCTGTTATAATATGCAGTGCCCTTTATATTACATAATGTCCTCTGTTATTATAATATACAGTGCCCCTTATATTACATAATGTCTTCTGTTATTATAATATACAGTGCCCCCTATCATTATATAATATCCTCTGTTATTATAATATAAAGTGCCCTTTATATTACATAATGTCCTCTGTTATTATAATATACAGTGCCACTTATATTACATAATGTCCTCTGTTATTATAATATACAGTGCCCCCTATCATTACATAATGTCCTCTGTTATTATAATATACAGTGCCCCTTATATTACATAATGTCCTCTGTTATTATAATATACAGTGCCCCCCCTATCATTACATAATGTCCTCTGTTATTATAATATACAGTGCCCCTTATATTACATAATATCCTCTGTTATTATAATATACATTGCCCCCTATCATTATATAATGTCCTCTCTTATTATAATATACAGTGCCCCCTATCATTACATAATGTCCTCTGTTATTATAATATACAGTGCCCCTTATATTACATAATGTCCTCTATTATTATAATATACAGTGCCCCCTATCATTATATAATGTCTTCTCTTATTATAATATACAGTGCCCCCAATTATTACATAATGTCCTCTGTTATTATAATATACAGTGCCCCTTATATTACATAATTTCCTCTGTTATTATAATATACAGTGCCCCCTATCATTATATAATGTCCTCTCTTATTATAATATACAGTGCCCCTATCAATGCATAATGTCCTCTGTTATTATAATATACAGTGCCCCCTGTCATAACATAATGTCCTCTGATATTATAATATACAGTGCCCCCTATCATTATATAATGTCCTCTGTTATTATAATATACAGTGCCCCTTATATTACATAATGTCCTCTGTTATTATAATATACAGTGCCCCCTATCATTACATAATGTCCTCTGTTATTATAATATACAGTGCCCCTTATATTACATAATTTCCTCTGTTATTATAATATACAGTGCCCCCTATCATTATATAATGTCCTCTGTTATTATAATATACAGTGCCCCTTATATTACATAATGTCTTCTGTTATTATAATATACAGTGCCCCCTATCATTACATAATGTCCTCTGTTATCATAATATACAGTGCCCCTTATATTACATAATTTCCTCTGTTATTATAATATACAGTGCCCCCTATCATTATATAATGTCCTTTCTTATTATAATATACAGTGCCCCTATCAATACATAATGTCCTCTGTTATTATAATATACAGTGCCCCCTATCATAACATAATGTCTTCTGATATTATAATATACAGTGCCCCCTATCATTATATAATGTCCTCTGTTATTATAATATACAGTGCCCTTTATATTACATAATGTCCTCTGTTATTATAATATACAGTGCCCCTTATATTACATAATGTCTTCTGTTATTATAATATACAGTGCCCCCTATCATTATATAATATCCTCTGTTATTATAATATAAAGTGCCCATTATATTACATAATGTCCTCTGTTATTATAATATACAGTGCCACTTATATTACATAATGTCCTCTGTTATTATAATATACAGTGCCCCCTATCATTACATAATGTCCTCTGTTATTATAATATACAGTGCCCCCTATCATTACATAATGTCCTCTGTTATTATAATATACAGTGCCCCTTATATTACATAATGTCCTCTGTTATTATAATATACAGTGCCCCCCCTATCATTACATAATATCCTCTGTTATTATAATATACATTGCCCCCTATCATTATATAATGTCCTCTCTTATTATAATATAAAGTGCCCCCTATCATTACATAATGTCCTCTGTTATTATAATATACAGTGCCCCTTATATTACATAATGTCCTCTCTTTTTATAATATACAGTGCCCCCTATCATTACATAATGTCCTCTGTTATTATAATATACAGTGCCCCTTATATTACATAATGTCCTCTATTATTATAATATACAGTGCCCCCAATTAATACATAATGTCCTCTGTTATTATAATATACAGTGCCTCCTATCATTACATAATGTCCTCTGTTATTATAATATACAGTGCCCCTTATATTACATAATTCCCTCTGTTATTATAATATACAGTGCCCCCTATCATTATATAATGTCCTCTCTTATTATAATATACAGTGCCCCTATCAATACATAATGTCCTCTGTTATTATAATATACAGTGCCCCCTATCATAACATGATGTCTTCTGATATTATAATATACAGTGCCCCCTATCATTATATAATGTCCTCTGTTATAATATACAGTGCCCTTTATATTACATAATGTCCTCTGTTATTATAATATACAGTGCCCCTTATATTACATAATGTCTTCTGTTATTATAATATACAGTGCCCCCTATCATTATATAATAACCTCTGTTATTATAATATAAAGTGCCCTTTATATTACATAATGTCCTCTGTTATTATAATATACAGTGCCACTTATATTACATAATGTCCTCTGTTATTATAATATACAGTGCCCCCTATCATTACATAATGTCCTCTGTTATTATAATATACAGTGCCCCCTATCATTACATAATGTCCTCTGTTATTATAATATACAGTGCCCCTTATATTACATAATGTCCTCTGTTATTATAATATACAGTGCCCCCCCTATCATTACATAATGTCCTCTGTTATTATAATATACAGTGCCCCTTATATTACATAATATCCTCTGTTATTATAATATACATTGCCCCCTATCATTATATAATGTCCTCTCTTATTATAATATACAGTGCCCCCTATCATTACATAATGTCCTCTGTTATTATAATATACAGTGCCCCTTATATTACATAATGTCCTCTATTATTATAATATACAGTGCCCCCTATCATTATATAATGTCTTCTCTTATTATAATATACAGTGCCCCCAATTATTACATAATGTCCTCTGTTATTATAATATACAGTGCCCCTTATATTACATAATTTCCTCTGTTATTATAATATACAGTGCCCCCTATCATTATATAATGTCCTCTCTTATTATAATATACAGTGCCCCTATCAATACATAATGTCCTCTGTTATTATAATATACAGTGCCCCCTATCATTACATAATGTCCTCTGTTATTATAATATACAGTGCCCCTTATATTACATAATTTCCTCTGTTATTATAATATACAGTGCCCCCTATCATTATATAATGTCCTCTCTTATTATAATATACAGTGCCCCTATCAATACATAATTTCCTCTGTTATTATAATATACAGTGCCCCCTATCATTACATAATGTCCTCTGATATTATAATATACAGTGCCCCCTATCATTATATAATGTCCTCTGTTATTATAATATACAGTGCCCTTTATATTACATAATGTCCTCTGTTATTATAATATACAGTGCCCCTTATATTACATAATGTCCTCTGTTATTATAATATACAGTGCCCCCTATAATTACATAATGTCCTCTCTTATTATAATATACAGTGCCCCCTATCATTACATAATGTCCTCTGTTATTATAATATACAGTGCCCCTTATATGACATAATGTCCTCTGTTATTATAATATACAGTGCCCCCTATCATTATATAATGTCCTCTGTTATTATAATATACAGTGCCCCCTATCATTATATAATGTCCTGTCTTATTATAATATACAGTGCCCCTATCAATACATAATGTCCTCTGTTATTATAATATACAGTGCCCCCTATCATAACATAATGTCCTCTGATATTATAATATACAGTGCCCCCTATCATTATATAATGTTCTCTGTTATTAAAATATACAGTGCCACTTATATTACATAATGTCCTCTGTTATTATAATATACAGTGCCCCCTATCATTACATAATGTCCTCTGTTATTATAATATACAGTGCACCCTATCATTACATAATGTCCTCTGTTATTATAATATACAGTGCCCCTTACATTACATAATGTCCTCTGTTATTATAATATACAGTGCCCCTTATATAACATAATGTCCTCTGTTATTATAATATACAGTGCCCCCTATCATTACATAATGTCCTCTGTTATTATAATATACAGTGCACCCTATCATTACATAATGTCCTCTGTTATTATAATATACAGTGCCCCCTATAATTACATAATGTCCTCTGTTATTATAATATACAGTGCCCCCTATAATTACATAATGTCCTCTGTTATTATAATATACAGTGCCCCCTATCATTATATAATGTCCTCTGTTATTATAATATACAGTGCCCCTTATATTACATAATGTCCTCTGATATTATAATATACAGTGCCCCCTATCATTATATAATGTCCTCTGTTATTATAATATACAGTGCCCCTTACATTACATAATGTCCTCTGTTATTATAATATACAGTGCCCCTTATATAACATAATGTCCTCTGTTATTATAATATACAGTGCCACTTATATTACATAATGTCCTCTGTTATTATAATATACAGTGCCCCCTATCATTACATAATGTCCTCTGTTATTATAATATACAGTGCCCCCTATCATTACATAATGTCCTCTGTTATTATAATATACAGTGCCCCTTATATTACATAATTTCCTCTGTTATTATAATATACAGTGCCCCCTATAATTATATAATGTCCTCTCTTATTATAATATACAGTGCCCCTTATATTACATAATGTCCTCTGTTATTATAATATACAGTGCCCCTTATATTACATAATGTCCTCTGATATTATAATATACAGTGCCCCCTATCATTATATAATGTCCTCTGTTATTATAATATACAGTGCCCCTTATATTACATAATGTCCTCTGTTATTATAATATACAGTGCCACTTATATTACATAATGTCCTCTGTTATTATAATATACAGTGCCCCCTATCATTACATAATGTCCTCTGTTATTATAATATACAGTGCCCCTTATATTACATAATGTCCTCTGTTATTATAATATACAGTGCCCCTTATATTACATAATTTCCTCTGTTATTATAATATACAGTGCCCCCTATCATTATATAATGTCCTCTGTTATTATAATATACAGTGCCCCTTATATTACATAATGTCCTCTGTTATTATAATATACAGTGTCCCCTATCATTACATAATGTCCTCTGTTATTATAATATACAGTGCCCCTTATATTACATAATGTCCTCTGTTATTATAATATACAGTGCCCCCTATCATTATATAATGTCCTCTCTTATTATAATATACAGTGCCCCCTATCATTACATAATGTCCTCTGTTATTATAATATACAGTGCCCCTTATATTACATAATGTCCTCTGTTATTATAATATACAGTGCCCCTTATATTACATAATGTCCTCTGATATTATAATATACAGTGCCCCCTATCATTATATAATGTCCTCTGTTATTATAATATACAGTGCCCCTTATATTACATAATGTCCTCTGTTATTATAATATACAGTGCCCCCTATCATTACATAATGTCCTCTGTTATTATAATATACAGTGCCCCTTATATTACATAATGTCCTCTTTTATTATAATATACAGTGCCCCTTATATTACATAATGTCCTCTGATATTATAATATACAGTGCCCCCTATCATTATATAATGTCCTCTGTTATTATAATATACAGTGCCCCTTATATTACATAATGTCCTCTGTTATTATAATATACAGTGCCCCTTATCATTACATAATGTCCTCTGTTATTATAATATACAGTGCCCCTTATATTACATAATTTCCTCTGTTATTATAATATACAGTGCCCCCTATCATTATATAATGTCCTCTGTTATTATAATATACAGTGCCCCTTATATTACATAATGTCCTCTGTTATTATAATATACAGTGCCCCCTATCATTACATAATGTCCTCTGTTATTATAATATACAGTGCCCCTTATATTACATAATTCCCTCTGTTATTATAATATACAGTGCCCCCTATCATTATATAATGTCCTCTCTTATTATAATATACAGTGCCCCTATCAATACATAATGTCCTCTGTTATTATAATATACAGTGCCCCCTATCATAACATAATGTCTTCTGATATTATAATATACAGTGCCCCCTATCATTATATAATGTCCTCTGTTATAATATACAGTGCCCTTTATATTACATAATGTCCTCTGTTATTATAATATACAGTGCCCCTTATATTACATAATGTCTTCTGTTATTATAATATACAGTGCCCCCTATCATTATATAATATCCTCTGTTATTATAATATAAAGTGCCCTTTATATTACATAATGTCCTCTGTTATTATAATATACAGTGCCACTTATATTACATAATGTCCTCTGTTATTATAATATACAGTGCCCCCTATCATTACATAATGTCCTCTGTTATTATAATATACAGTGCCCCCTATCATTACATAATGTCCTCTGTTATTATAATATACAGTGCCCCTTATATTACATAATGTCCTCTGTTATTATAATATACAGTGCCCCCCCTATCATTACATAATGTCCTCTGTTATTATAATATACAGTGCCCCTTATATTACATAATGTCCTCTGTTATTATAATATACATTGCCCCCTATCATTATATAATGTCCTCTCTTATTATAATATACAGTGCCCCCTATCATTACATAATGTCCTCTGTTATTATAATATACAGTGCCCCTTATATTACATAATGTCCTCTATTATTATAATATACAGTGCCCCCTATCATTATATAATGTCTTCTCTTATTATAATATACAGTGCCCCCAATTATTACATAATGTCCTCTGTTATTATAATATACAGTGCCCCTTATATTACATAATTTCCTCTGTTATTATAATATACAGTGCCCCCTATCATTATATAATGTCCTCTCTTATTATAATATACAGTGCCCCTATCAATACATAATGTCCTCTGTTATTATAATATACAGTGCCCCCTGTCATAACATAATGTCCTCTGATATTATAATATACAGTGCCCCCTATCATTATATAATGTCCTCTGTTATTATAATATACAGTGCCCCTTATATTACATAATGTCCTCTGTTATTATAATATACAGTGCCCCCTATCATTATATAATGTCCTCTCTTATTATAATATACAGTGCCCCCTATCATTACATAATGTCCTCTGTTATTATAATATACAGTGCCCCTTATATTACATAATGTCCTCTATTATTATAATATACAGTGCCCCCTATCATTATATAATGTCCTCTCTTATTATAATATACAGTGCCCCCAATTATTACATAATGTCCTCTGTTATTATAATATACAGTGCCCCCTATCATTACATAATGTCCTCTGTTATTATAATATACAGTGCCCCTTATATTACATAATGTCCTCTGTTATTATAATATACAGTGCCCCTTACATTACATAATGTCCTCTGTTATTATAATATACAGTGCCCCTTATATAACATAATGTCCTCTGTTATTATAATATACAGTGCCCCCTATCATTACATAATGTCCTCTCTTATTATAATATACAGTGCCCCCTATCATAACATAATGTCCTCTGTTATTATAATATACAGTGCCCCTTATATTACATAATGTCCTCTGTTATTATAATATACAGTGCCCCCTATAATTACATAATGTCCTCTGTTATTATAATATACAGTGCCCCCTATCATTACATAATGTCCTCTCTTATTATAATATACAGTGCCCCCTATCATAACATAATGTCCTCTGATATTATAATATACAGTGCCCCCTATCATTATATAATGTCCTCTCTTATTATAATATACAGTGCCCCCTATCATTACATAATGTCCTCTGTTATTATAATATACAGTGCCCCTTATATTACATAATTTCCTCTGTTATTATAATATACAGTGCCCCCTATCATTATATAATGTCCTCTCTTATTATAATATACAGTGCCCCTATCAATACATAATGTCCTCTGTTATTATAATATACAGTGCCCCCTATCATAACATAATGTCTTCTGTTATTATAATATACAGTGCCACTTATATTACATAATGTCCTCTGTTATTATAATATACAGTGCCCCCTATAATTATATAATGTCCTCTCTTATTATAATATACAGTGCCCCCTATCATTACATAATGTCCTCTCTTATTATAATATACAGTGCCCCTTATATTACATAATGTCCTCTGTTATTATAATATACAGTGCCCCTTATATTACATAATGTCCTCTGATATTATAATATACAGTGCCCCCTATCATTATATAATGTCCTCTCTTATTATAATATACAGTGCCCCTTATATTACATAATGTCCTCTGTTATTATAATATACAGTGCCACTTATATTACATAATGTCCTCTGTTATTATAATATACAGTGCCCCCTATCATTACATAATGTCCTCTGTTATTATAATATACAGTGCCCCTTATATTACATAATGTCCTCTGTTATTATAATATACAGTGCCCCTTATATTACATAATGTCCTCTGATATTATAATATACAGTGCCCCCTATCATTATATAATGTCCTCTGTTATTATAATATACAGTGCCCCTTATATTACATAATGTCCTCTGTTATTATAATATACAGTGCCCCCTATCATTACATAATGTCCTCTGTTATTATAATATACAGTGCCCCTTATATTACATAATTTCCTCTGTTATTATAATATACAGTGCCCCCTATCATTATATAATGTCCTCTGTTATTATAATATACAGTGCCCCTTATATTACATAATGTCTTCTGTTATTATAATATACAGTGCCCCCTATCATTACATAATGTCCTCTGTTATCATAATATACAGTGCCCCTTATATTACATAATTTCCTCTGTTATTATAATATACAGTGCCCCCTATCATTATATAATGTCCTCTCTTATTATAATATACAGTGCCCCTATCAATACATAATGTCCTCTGTTATTATAATATACAGTGCCCCCTATCATAACATAATGTCTTCTGATATTATAATATACAGTTCCCCCTATCATTATATAATGTCCTCTGTTATTATAATATACAGTGCCCTTTATATTACATAATGTTCTCTGTTATTATAATATACAGTGCCCCTTATATTACATAATGTCTTCTGTTATTATAATATACAGTGCCCCCTATCATTATATAATATCCTCTGTTATTATAATATAAAGTGCCCTTTATATTACATAATGTCCTCTGTTATTATAATATACAGTGCCACTTATATTACATAATGTCCTCTGTTATTATAATATACAGTGCCCCCTATCATTACATAATGTCCTCTGTTATTATAATATACAGTGCCCCTATCATTACATAATGTCCTCTGTTATTATAATATACAGTGCCCCTTATATTACATAATGTCCTCTGTTATTATAATATACAGTGCCCCCCCTATCATTACATAATATCCTCTGTTATTATAATATACATTGCCCCCTATCATTATATAATGTCCTCTCTTATTATAATATAAAGTGCCCCCTATCATTACATAATGTCCTCTGTTATTATAATATACAGTGCCCCTTATATTACATAATGTCCTCTCTTATTATAATATACAGTGCCCCCTATCATTACATAATGTCCTCTGTTATTATAATATACAGTGCCCCTTATATTACATAATGTCCTCTATTATTATAATATACAGTGCCCCCAATTAATACATAATGTCCTCTGTTATTATAATATACAGTGCCCCCTATCATTACATAATGTCCTCTGTTATTATAATATACAGTGCCCCTTATATTACATAATTCCTTCTGTTATTATAATATACAGTGCCCCCTATCATTATATAATGTCCTCTCTTATTATAATATACAGTGCCCCTATCAATACATAATGTCCTCTGTTATTATAATATACAGTGCCCCCTATCATAACATGATGTCTTCTGATATTATAATATACAGTGCCCCCTATCATTATATAATGTCCTCTGTTATAATATGCAGTGCCCTTTATATTACATAATGTCCTCTGTTATTATAATATACAGTGCCCCTTATATTACATAATGTCTTCTGTTATTATAATATACAGTGCCCCCTATCATTATATAATATCCTCTGTTATTATAATATAAAGTGCCCTTTATATTACATAATGTCCTCTGTTATTATAATATACAGTGCCACTTATATTACATAATGTCCTCTGTTATTATAATATACAGTGCCCCCTATCATTACATAATGTCCTCTGTTATTATAATATACAGTGCCCCTTATATTACATAATGTCCTCTGTTATTATAATATACAGTGCCCCCCCTATCATTACATAATGTCCTCTGTTATTATAATATACAGTGCCCCTTATATTACATAATATCCTCTGTTATTATAATATACATTGCCCCCTATCATTATATAATGTCCTCTCTTATTATAATATACAGTGCCCCCTATCATTACATAATGTCCTCTGTTATTATAATATACAGTGCCCCTTATATTACATAATGTCCTCTATTATTATAATATACAGTGCCCCCTATCATTATATAATGTCTTCTCTTATTATAATATACAGTGCCCCCAATTATTACATAATGTCCTCTGTTATTATAATATACAGTGCCCCTTATATTACATAATTTCCTCTGTTATTATAATATACAGTGCCCCCTATCATTATATAATGTCCTCTCTTATTATAATATACAGTGCCCCTATCAATGCATAATGTCCTCTGTTATTATAATATACAGTGCCCCCTGTCATAACATAATGTCCTCTGATATTATAATATACAGTGCCCCCTATCATTATATAATGTCCTCTGTTATTATAATATACAGTGCCCCTTATATTACATAATGTCCTCTGTTATTATAATATACAGTGCCCCCTATCATTACATAATGTCCTCTGTTATTATAATATACAGTGCCCCTTATATTACATAATTTCCTCTGTTATTATAATATACAGTGCCCCCTATCATTATATAATGTCCTCTGTTATTATAATATACAGTGCCCCTTATATTACATAATGTCTTCTGTTATTATAATATACAGTGCCCCCTATCATTACATAATGTCCTCTGTTATCATAATATACAGTGCCCCTTATATTACATAATTTCCTCTGTTATTATAATATACAGTGCCCCCTATCATTATATAATGTCCTTTCTTATTATAATATACAGTGCCCCTATCAATACATAATGTCCTCTGTTATTATAATATACAGTGCCCCCTATCATAACATAATGTCTTCTGATATTATAATATACAGTGCCCCCTATCATTATATAATGTCCTCTGTTATTATAATATACAGTGCCCTTTATATTACATAATGTCCTCTGTTATTATAATATACAGTGCCCCTTATATTACATAATGTCTTCTGTTATTATAATATACAGTGCCCCCTATCATTATATAATATCCTCTGTTATTATAATATAAAGTGCCCATTATATTACATAATGTCCTCTGTTATTATAATATACAGTGCCACTTATATTACATAATGTCCTCTGTTATTATAATATACAGTGCCCCCTATCATTACATAATGTCCTCTGTTATTATAATATACAGTGCCCCCTATCATTACATAATGTCCTCTGTTATTATAATATACAGTGCCCCTTATATTACATAATGTCCTCTGTTATTATAATATACAGTGCCCCCCCTATCATTACATAATATCCTCTGTTATTATAATATACATTGCCCCCTATCATTATATAATGTCCTCTCTTATTATAATATAAAGTGCCCCCTATCATTACATAATGTCCTCTGTTATTATAATATACAGTGCCCCTTATATTACATAATGTCCTCTCTTTTTATAATATACAGTGCCCCCTATCATTACATAATGTCCTCTGTTATTATAATATACAGTGCCCCTTATATTACATAATGTCCTCTATTATTATAATATACAGTGCCCCCAATTAATACATAATGTCCTCTGTTATTATAATATACAGTGCCTCCTATCATTACATAATGTCCTCTGTTATTATAATATACAGTGCCCCTTATATTACATAATTCCCTCTGTTATTATAATATACAGTGCCCCCTATCATTATATAATGTCCTCTCTTATTATAATATACAGTGCCCCTATCAATACATAATGTCCTCTGTTATTATAATATACAGTGCCCCCTATCATAACATGATGTCTTCTGATATTATAATATACAGTGCCCCCTATCATTATATAATGTCCTCTGTTATAATATACAGTGCCCTTTATATTACATAATGTCCTCTGTTATTATAATATACAGTGCCCCTTATATTACATAATGTCTTCTGTTATTATAATATACAGTGCCCCCTATCATTATATAATATCCTCTGTTATTATAATATAAAGTGCCCTTTATATTACATAATGTCCTCTGTTATTATAATATACAGTGCCACTTATATTACATAATGTCCTCTGTTATTATAATATACAGTGCCCCCTATCATTACATAATGTCCTCTGTTATTATAATATACAGTGCCCCCTATCATTACATAATGTCCTCTGTTATTATAATATACAGTGCCCCTTATATTACATAATGTCCTCTGTTATTATAATATACAGTGCCCCCCCCTATCATTACATAATGTCCTCTGTTATTATAATATACAGTGCCCCTTATATTACATAATATCCTCTGTTATTATAATATACATTGCCCCCTATCATTATATAATGTCCTCTCTTATTATAATATACAGTGCCCCCTATCATTACATAATGTCCTCTGTTATTATAATATACAGTGCCCCTTATATTACATAATGTCCTCTATTATTATAATATACAGTGCCCCCTATCATTATATAATGTCTTCTCTTATTATAATATACAGTGCCCCCAATTATTACATAATGTCCTCTGTTATTATAATATACAGTGCCCCTTATATTACATAATTTCCTCTGTTATTATAATATACAGTGCCCCCTATCATTATATAATGTCCTCTCTTATTATAATATACAGTGCCCCTATCAATACATAATGTCCTCTGTTATTATAATATACAGTGCCCCCTATCATTACATAATGTCCTCTGTTATTATAATATACAGTGCCCCTTATATTACATAATTTCCTCTGTTATTATAATATACAGTGCCCCCTATCATTATATAATGTCCTCTCTTATTATAATATACAGTGCCCCTATCAATACATAATTTCCTCTGTTATTATAATATACAGTGCCCCCTATCATTACATAATGTCCTCTGATATTATAATATACAGTGCCCCCTATCATTATATAATGTCCTCTGTTATTATAATATACAGTGCCCTTTATATTACATAATGTCCTCTGTTATTATAATATACAGTGCCCCTTATATTACATAATGTCCTCTGTTATTATAATATACAGTGCCCCCTATAATTACATAATGTCCTCTCTTATTATAATATACAGTGCCCCCTATCATTACATAATGTCCTCTCTTATTATAATATACAGTGCCCCTTATATTACATAATGTCCTCTGTTATTATAATATACAGTGCCCCTTATACTACATAATGTCCTCTGATATTATAATATACAGTGCCCCCTATCATTACAAAATATCCTCTGTTATTATAATATACAGTGCCCCCTATCATTACATAATGTCCTCTGTTATTATAATATACAGTGCCCCTTATATTACATAATGTCCTCTGTTATTATAATATACAGTGCCCCCTATCATTATATAATGTCCTCTGTTATTATAATATACAGTGCCCCCTATCATTATATAATGTCCTGTCTTATTATAATATACAGTGCCCCTATCAATACATAATGTCCTCTGTTATTATAATATACAGTGCCCCCTATCATAACATAATGTCCTCTGATATTATAATATACAGTGCCCCCTATCATTATATAATGTTCTCTGTTATTAAAATATACAGTGCCACTTATATTACATAATGTCCTCTGTTATTATAATATACAGTGCCCCCTATCATTACATAATGTCCTCTGTTATTATAATATACAGTGCACCCTATCATTACATAATGTCCTCTGTTATTATAATATACAGTGCCCCTTACATTACATAATGTCCTCTGTTATTATAATATACAGTGCCCCTTATATAACATAATGTCCTCTGTTATTATAATATACAGTGCCCCCTATCATTACATAATGTCCTCTGTTATTATAATATACAGTGCACCCTATCATTACATAATGTCCTCTGTTATTATAATATACAGTGCCCCCTATAATTACATAATGTCCTCTGTTATTATAATATACAGTGCCCCCTATAATTACATAATGTCCTCTGTTATTATAATATACAGTGCCCCCTATCATTATATAATGTCCTCTGTTATTATAATATACAGTGCCCCTTATATTACATAATATCCTCTGTTATTATAATATACAGTGCCCCTTATATTACATAATGTCCTCTGATATTATAATATACAGTGCCCCCTATCATTATATAATGTCCTCTGTTATTATAATATACAGTGCCCCTTACATTACATAATGTCCTCTGTTATTATAATATACAGTGCCCCTTATATAACATAATGTCCTCTGTTATTATAATATACAGTGCCACTTATATTACATAATGTCCTCTGTTATTATAATATACAGTGCCCCCTATCATTACATAATGTCCTCTGTTATTATAATATACAGTGCCCCCTATCATTACATAATGTCCTCTGTTATTATAATATACAGTGCCCCTTATATTACATAATTTCCTCTGTTATTATAATATACAGTGCCCCCTATAATTATATAATGTCCTCTCTTATTATAATATACAGTGCCCCTTATATTACATAATGTCCTCTGTTATTATAATATACAGTGCCCCTTATATTACATAATGTCCTCTGATATTATAATATACAGTGCCCCCTATCATTATATAATGTCCTCTGTTATTATAATATACAGTGCCCCTTATATTACATAATGTCCTCTGTTATTATAATATACAGTGCCACTTATATTACATAATGTCCTCTGTTATTATAATATACAGTGCCCCCTATCATTACATAATGTCCTCTGTTATTATAATATACAGTGCCCCTTATATTACATAATGTCCTCTGTTATTATAATATACAGTGCCCCTTATATTACATAATTTCCTCTGTTATTATAATATACAGTGCCCCCTATCATTATATAATGTCCTCTGTTATTATAATATACAGTGCCCCTTATATTACATAATGTCCTCTGTTATTATAATATACAGTGTCCCCTATCATTACATAATGTCCTCTGTTATTATAATATACAGTGCCCCTTATATTACATAATGTCCTCTGTTATTATAATATACAGTGCCCCCTATCATTATATAATGTCCTCTCTTATTATAATATACAGTGCCCCCTATCATTACATAATGTCCTCTGTTATTATAATATACAGTGCCCCTTATATTACATAATGTCCTCTGTTATTATAATATACAGTGCCCCTTATATTACATAATGTCCTCTGATATTATAATATACAGTGCCCCCTATCATTATATAATGTCCTCTGTTATTATAATATACAGTGCCCCTTATATTACATAATGTCCTCTGTTATTATAATATACAGTGCCCCCTATCATTACATAATGTCCTCTGTTATTATAATATACAGTGCCCCTTATATTACATAATTTCCTCTGTTATTATAATATACAGTGCCCCCTATCATTATATAATGTCCTCTGTTATTATAATATACAGTGCCCCTTATATTACATAATGTACTCTGTTATTATAATATACAGTGCCCCCTATCATTACATAATGTCCTCTGTTATCATAATATACAGTGCCCCTTATATTACATAATTTCCTCTGTTATTATAATATACAGTGCCCCCTATCATTATATAATGTCCTCTCTTATTATAATATACAGTGCCCCTATCAATACATAATGTCCTCTGTTATTATAATATACAGTGCCCCCTATCATAACATAATGTCTTCTGATATTATAATATACAGTGCCCCCTATCATTATATAATGTCCTCTGTTATTATAATATACAGTGCCCTTTATATTACATAATGTCCTCTGTTATTATAATATACAGTGCCCCTTATATCACATAATGTCTTCTGTTATTATAATATACAGTGCCCCCTATCATTATATAATATCCTCTGTTATTATAATATAAAGTGCCCTTTATATTACATAATGTCCTCTGTTATTATAATATACAGTGCCACTTATATTACATAATGTCCTCTGTTATTATAATATACAGTGCCCCCTATCATTACATAATGTCCTCTGTTATTATAATATACAGTGCCCCCTATCATTACATAATGTCCTCTGTTATTATAATATACAGTGCCCCTTATATTACATAATGTCCTCTGTTATTATAATATACAGTGCCCCCCTATCATTACATAATGTCCTCTGTTATTATAATATACAGTGCCCCTTATATTACATAATGTCCTCTGTTATTATAATATACATTGCCCCCTATCATTATATAATGTCCTCTCTTATTATAATATACAGTGCCCCCTATCATTACATAATGTCCTCTGTTATTATAATATACAGTGCCCCTTATATTACATAATGTCCTCTCTTATTATAATATACAGTGCCCCCTATCATTACATAATGTCCTCTGTTATTATAATATACAGTGCCCCTTATATTACATAATGTCCTCTATTATTATAATATACAGTGCCCCCAATTAATACATAATGTCCTCTGTTTTTATAATATACAGTGCCCCCTATCATTACATAATGTCCTCTGTTATTATAATATACAGTGCCCCTTATATTACATAATGTCCTCTTTTATTATAATATACAGTGCCCCTTATATTACATAATGTCCTCTGATATTATAATATACAGTGCCCCCTATCATTATATAATGTCCTCTGTTATTATAATATACAGTGCCCCTTATATTACATAATGTCCTCTGTTATTATAATATACAGTGCCCCCTATCATTACATAATGTCCTCTGTTATTATAATATACAGTGCCCCTTATATTACATAATTTCCTCTGTTATTATAATATACAGTGCCCCCTATCATTATATAATGTCCTCTGTTATTATAATATACAGTGCCCCCTATCATAACATAATGTCTTCTGATATTATAATATACAGTGCCCCCTATCATTATATAATGTCCTCTGTTATTATAATATACAGTGCCCTTTATATTACATAATGTCCTCTGTTATTATAATATACAGTGCCCCTTATATTACATAATGTCTTCTGTTATTATAATATTCAGTGCCCCCTATCATTATATAATATCCTCTGTTATTATAATATAAAGTGCCCTTTATATTACATAATGTCCTCTGTTATTATAATATACAGTGCCACTTATATTACATAATGTCCTCTGTTATTATAATATACAGTGCCCCCTATCATTACATAATGTCCTCTGTTATTATAATATACAGTGCCCCCTATCATTACATAATGTCCTCTGTTATTATAATATACAGTGCCCCTTATATTACATAATGTCCACTGTTATTATAATATACATTGCCCCCTATCATTATATAATGTCCTCTCTTATTATAATATACAGTGCCCCCTATCATTACATAATGTCCTCTGTTATTATAATATACAGTGCCCCTATCAATACATAATGTCCTCTGTTATTATAATATACAGTGCCCCCTATCATAACATGATGTCTTCTGATATTATAATATACAGTGCCCCCTATCATTATATAATGTCCTCTGTTATAATATACAGTGCCCTTTATATTACATAATGTCCTCTGTTATTATAATATACAGTGCCCCTTATATTACATAATGTCTTCTGTTATTATAATATACAGTGCCCCCTATCATTATATAATATCCTCTGTTATTATAATATAAAGTGCCCTTTATATTACATAATGTCCTCTGTTATTATAATATACAGTGCCACTTATATTACATAATGTCCTCTGTTATTATAATATACAGTGCCCCCTATCATTACATAATGTCCTCTGTTATTATAATATACAGTGCCCCCTATCATTACATAATGTCCTCTGTTATTATAATATACAGTGCCCCTTATATTACATAATGTCCTCTGTTATTATAATATACAGTGCCCCCCCCTATCATTACATAATGTCCTCTGTTATTATAATATACAGTGCCCCTTATATTACATAATATCCTCTGTTATTATAATATACATTGCCCCCTATCATTATATAATGTCCTCTCTTATTATAATATACAGTGCCCCCTATCATTACATAATGTCCTCTGTTATTATAATATACAGTGCCCCTTATATTACATAATGTCCTCTATTATTATAATATACAGTGCCCCCTATCATTATATAATGTCTTCTCTTATTATAATATACAGTGCCCCCAATTATTACATAATGTCCTCTGTTATTATAATATACAGTGCCCCTTATATTACATAATTTCCTCTGTTATTATAATATACAGTGCCCCCTATCATTATATAATGTCCTCTCTTATTATAATATACAGTGCCCCTATCAATACATAATGTCCTCTGTTATTATAATATACAGTGCCCCCTATCATTACATAATGTCCTCTGTTATTATAATATACAGTGCCCCTTATATTACATAATTTCCTCTGTTATTATAATATACAGTGCCCCCTATCATTATATAATGTCCTCTCTTATTATAATATACAGTGCCCCTATCAATACATAATTTCCTCTGTTATTATAATATACAGTGCCCCCTATCATTACATAATGTCCTCTGATATTATAATATACAGTGCCCCCTATCATTATATAATGTCCTCTGTTATTATAATATACAGTGCCCTTTATATTACATAATGTCCTCTGTTATTATAATATACAGTGCCCCTTATATTACATAATGTCCTCTGTTATTATAATATACAGTGCCCCCTATAATTACATAATGTCCTCTCTTATTATAATATACAGTGCCCCCTATCATTACATAATGTCCTCTCTTATTATAATATACAGTGCCCCTTATATTACATAATGTCCTCTGTTATTATAATATACAGTGCCCCTTATACTACATAATGTCCTCTGATATTATAATATACAGTGCCCCCTATCATTACAAAATATCCTCTGTTATTATAATATACAGTGCCCCCTATCATTACATAATGTCCTCTGTTATTATAATATACAGTGCCCCTTATATTACATAATGTCCTCTGTTATTATAATATACAGTGCCCCCTATCATTATATAATGTCCTCTGTTATTATAATATACAGTGCCCCCTATCATTATATAATGTCCTGTCTTATTATAATATACAGTGCCCCTATCAATACATAATGTCCTCTGTTATTATAATATACAGTGCCCCCTATCATAACATAATGTCCTCTGATATTATAATATACAGTGCCCCCTATCATTATATAATGTTCTCTGTTATTAAAATATACAGTGCCACTTATATTACATAATGTCCTCTGTTATTATAATATACAGTGCCCCCTATCATTACATAATGTCCTCTGTTATTATAATATACAGTGCACCCTATCATTACATAATGTCCTCTGTTATTATAATATACAGTGCCCCTTACATTACATAATGTCCTCTGTTATTATAATATACAGTGCCCCTTATATAACATAATGTCCTCTGTTATTATAATATACAGTGCCCCCTATCATTACATAATGTCCTCTGTTATTATAATATACAGTGCACCCTATCATTACATAATGTCCTCTGTTATTATAATATACAGTGCCCCCTATAATTACATAATGTCCTCTGTTATTATAATATACAGTGCCCCCTATAATTACATAATGTCCTCTGTTATTATAATATACAGTGCCCCCTATCATTATATAATGTCCTCTGTTATTATAATATACAGTGCCCCTTATATTACATAATATCCTCTGTTATTATAATATACAGTGCCCCTTATATTACATAATGTCCTCTGATATTATAATATACAGTGCCCCCTATCATTATATAATGTCCTCTGTTATTATAATATACAGTGCCCCTTACATTACATAATGTCCTCTGTTATTATAATATACAGTGCCCCTTATATAACATAATGTCCTCTGTTATTATAATATACAGTGCCACTTATATTACATAATGTCCTCTGTTATTATAATATACAGTGCCCCCTATCATTACATAATGTCCTCTGTTATTATAATATACAGTGCCCCCTATCATTACATAATGTCCTCTGTTATTATAATATACAGTGCCCCTTATATTACATAATTTCCTCTGTTATTATAATATACAGTGCCCCCTATAATTATATAATGTCCTCTCTTATTATAATATACAGTGCCCCTTATATTACATAATGTCCTCTGTTATTATAATATACAGTGCCCCTTATATTACATAATGTCCTCTGATATTATAATATACAGTGCCCCCTATCATTATATAATGTCCTCTGTTATTATAATATACAGTGCCCCTTATATTACATAATGTCCTCTGTTATTATAATATACAGTGCCACTTATATTACATAATGTCCTCTGTTATTATAATATACAGTGCCCCCTATCATTACATAATGTCCTCTGTTATTATAATATACAGTGCCCCTTATATTACATAATGTCCTCTGTTATTATAATATACAGTGCCCCTTATATTACATAATTTCCTCTGTTATTATAATATACAGTGCCCCCTATCATTATATAATGTCCTCTGTTATTATAATATACAGTGCCCCTTATATTACATAATGTCCTCTGTTATTATAATATACAGTGTCCCCTATCATTACATAATGTCCTCTGTTATTATAATATACAGTGCCCCTTATATTACATAATGTCCTCTGTTATTATAATATACAGTGCCCCCTATCATTATATAATGTCCTCTCTTATTATAATATACAGTGCCCCCTATCATTACATAATGTCCTCTGTTATTATAATATACAGTGCCCCTTATATTACATAATGTCCTCTGTTATTATAATATACAGTGCCCCTTATATTACATAATGTCCTCTGATATTATAATATACAGTGCCCCCTATCATTATATAATGTCCTCTGTTATTATAATATACAGTGCCCCTTATATTACATAATGTCCTCTGTTATTATAATATACAGTGCCCCCTATCATTACATAATGTCCTCTGTTATTATAATATACAGTGCCCCTTATATTACATAATTTCCTCTGTTATTATAATATACAGTGCCCCCTATCATTATATAATGTCCTCTGTTATTATAATATACAGTGCCCCTTATATTACATAATGTACTCTGTTATTATAATATACAGTGCCCCCTATCATTACATAATGTCCTCTGTTATCATAATATACAGTGCCCCTTATATTACATAATTTCCTCTGTTATTATAATATACAGTGCCCCCTATCATTATATAATGTCCTCTCTTATTATAATATACAGTGCCCCTATCAATACATAATGTCCTCTGTTATTATAATATACAGTGCCCCCTATCATAACATAATGTCTTCTGATATTATAATATACAGTGCCCCCTATCATTATATAATGTCCTCTGTTATTATAATATACAGTGCCCTTTATATTACATAATGTCCTCTGTTATTATAATATACAGTGCCCCTTATATTACATAATGTCTTCTGTTATTATAATATACAGTGCCCCCTATCATTATATAATATCCTCTGTTATTATAATATAAAGTGCCCTTTATATTACATAATGTCCTCTGTTATTATAATATACAGTGCCACTTATATTACATAATGTCCTCTGTTATTATAATATACAGTGCCCCCTATCATTACATAATGTCCTCTGTTATTATAATATACAGTGCCCCCTATCATTACATAATGTCCTCTGTTATTATAATATACAGTGCCCCTTATATTACATAATGTCCTCTGTTATTATAATATACAGTGCCCCCCTATCATTACATAATGTCCTCTGTTATTATAATATACAGTGCCCCTTATATTACATAATGTCCTCTGTTATTATAATATACATTGCCCCCTATCATTATATAATGTCCTCTCTTATTATAATATACAGTGCCCCCTATCATTACATAATGTCCTCTGTTATTATAATATACAGTGCCCCTTATATTACATAATGTCCTCTCTTATTATAATATACAGTGCCCCCTATCATTACATAATGTCCTCTGTTATTATAATATACAGTGCCCCTTATATTACATAATGTCCTCTATTATTATAATATACAGTGCCCCCAATTAATACATAATGTCCTCTGTTTTTATAATATACAGTGCCCCCTATCATTACATAATGTCCTCTGTTATTATAATATACAGTGCCCCTTATATTACATAATGTCCTCTTTTATTATAATATACAGTGCCCCTTATATTACATAATGTCCTCTGATATTATAATATACAGTGCCCCCTATCATTATATAATGTCCTCTGTTATTATAATATACAGTGCCCCTTATATTACATAATGTCCTCTGTTATTATAATATACAGTGCCCCCTATCATTACATAATGTCCTCTGTTATTATAATATACAGTGCCCCTTATATTACATAATTTCCTCTGTTATTATAATATACAGTGCCCCCTATCATTATATAATGTCCTCTGTTATTATAATATACAGTGCCCCCTATCATAACATAATGTCTTCTGATATTATAATATACAGTGCCCCCTATCATTATATAATGTCCTCTGTTATTATAATATACAGTGCCCTTTATATTACATAATGTCCTCTGTTATTATAATATACAGTGCCCCTTATATTACATAATGTCTTCTGTTATTATAATATTCAGTGCCCCCTATCATTATATAATATCCTCTGTTATTATAATATAAAGTGCCCTTTATATTACATAATGTCCTCTGTTATTATAATATACAGTGCCACTTATATTACATAATGTCCTCTGTTATTATAATATACAGTGCCCCCTATCATTACATAATGTCCTCTGTTATTATAATATACAGTGCCCCCTATCATTACATAATGTCCTCTGTTATTATAATATACAGTGCCCCTTATATTACATAATGTCCACTGTTATTATAATATACATTGCCCCCTATCATTATATAATGTCCTCTCTTATTATAATATACAGTGCCCCCTATCATTACATAATGTCCTCTGTTATTATAATATACAGTGCCCCTTATATTACATAATGTCCTCTATCATTATAATATACAGTGCCCCCTATCATTATATAATGTCCTCTCTTATTATAATATACAGTGCCCCCAATTATTACATAATGTCCTCTGTTATTATAATATACAGTGCCCCTTATATTACATAATTTCCTCTGTTATTATAATATACAGTGCCCCCTATCATTATATAATGTCCTCTCTTATTATAATATACAGTGCCCCTATCAATACATAATGTCCTCTGTTATTATAATATACAGTGCCCCCTATCATAACATAATGTCCTCTGATATTATAATATACAGTGCCCCCTATCATTATATAATGTCCTCTGTTATTATAATATACAGTGCCCTTTATATTACATAATGTCCTCTGTTATTATAATATACAGTGCCCCTTATATTACATAATGTCTTCTGTTATTATAATATACAGTGCCCTTTATATTACATAATGTCCTCTGTTATTATAATATACAGTGCCCCCTATCATTATATAATGTCCTCTGTTATTATAATATACAGTGCCACTTATATTACATAATGTCCTCTGTTATTATAATATACAGTGCCCCCTATCATTACATAATGTCCTCTGTGATTATAATATACAGTGCCCCTTATATTACATAATGTCCTCTGTTATTATAATATACAGTGCCCCCTATCATTACATAATATCCTCTGTTATTATAATATACAGTGCCCCCTATCATTACATAATGTCCTCTGTTAGTATAATATACAGTGCCCCTTATATTACATAATGTCCTCTGTTATTATAATATACAGTGCCCCCTATCATTATATAATGTCCTCTGTTATTATAATATACAGTGCCCCCTATCATTACATAATGTCCTATGTTATTATAATATACAGTGCCCCTTATATTACATAATGTCCTCTGTTATTGTAATATACAGTGCCCCTTATATTACATAATTTCCTCTGTTATTATAATATACAGTGCCCCCTATCATTATATAATGTCCTCTCTTATTATAATATACAGTGTCCCCTATCATTACATTATGTCCTCTGTTATTATAATATACAGTGCCCCCTATCATTACATAATATCCTCTGTTATTATAATATACAGTGCCACTTATATTACATAATGTCCTCTGTTATTATAATATACAGTCCCCCCTATAATTATATAATGTCCTCTCTTATTATAATATACAGTGCCCCCTATCATTACATAATGTCCTCTCTTATTATAATATACAGTGCCCCTTATATTACATAATGTCCTCTGTTATTATAATATACAGTGCCCCTTATATTACATAATGTCCTCTGTTATTGTAATATACAGTGCCCCTTATATTACATAATTTCCTCTGTTATTATAATATACAGTGCCCCTTATATTACATAATGTCCTCTATTATTATAATATACAGTGCCCCCAATTAATACATAATGTCCTCTGTTATTATAATATACAGTGCCCCCTATCATTACATAATGTCCTCTGTTATTATAATATACAGTGCCACTTATATTACATAATGTCCTCTGTTATTATAATATACAGTCCCCCCTATAATTATATAATGTCCTCTCTTATTATAATATACAGTGCCCCCTATCATTACATAATGTCCTCTCTTATTATAATATACAGTGCCCCTTATATTACATAATGTCCTCTGTTATTATAATATACAGTGCCCCTTATATTACATGATGTCCTCTGATATTATAATATACAGTGCCCTCTATCATTATATAATGTCCTCTGTTATTATAATATACAGTGCCCCTTATATTACATAATGTCCTCTGTTATTATAATATACAGTGCCCCCTATCATTACATAATGTCCTCTGTTATTATAATATACAGTGCCCCTTATATTACATAATGTCCTCTGTTATTATAATATACAGTGCCCCTTATATTACATAATGTCCTCTGTTATTATAATATACAGTGCCCCCTATCATTACATAATGTCCTCTGTTATTATAATATACAGTGCCCCTTATATTACATAATGTCCTCTGTTATTATAATATACAGTGCCCCCTATCATTATATAATGTCCTCTCTTATTATAATATACAGTGCCCTCTATCATTACATAATGTCCTCTGTTATTATAATATACAGTGCCCCTTATATTACATAATGTCCTCTATTATTATAATATACAGTGCCCCCAATTAATACATAATGTCCTCTGTTATTATATTATACAGTGCCCCCTATCATTACATAATGTCCTATGTTATTATAATATACAGTGCCCCTTATATTACATAATGTCCTCTGTTATTATAATATACAGTGCCCCTTATATTACATAATGTCCTCTGATATTATAATATACAGTGCCCCCTATCATTATATAATGTCCTCTGTTATTATAATATACAGTGCCCCTTATATTACATAATGTCCTCTGTTATTATAATATACAGTGCCCCCTATTATCACATAATGTCCTCTGTTATTATAATATACAGTGCCCCTTATATTACATAATTTCCTCTGTTATTATAATATACAGTGCCCCCTATAATTATATAATGTCCTCTGTTATTATAATATACAGTGCCCCCTATCATTACATAATGTCCTCTCTTATTATAATATACAGTGCCCCTTATATTACATAATGTCCTCTGTTATTATAATATACAGTGCCCCCTATCATTATATAATGTCCTCTGTTATTATAATATACAGTGCCCCTTATATTACATAATGTCCTCTGTTATTATAATATACAGTGCCCCCTATCATTACATAATGTCCTCTGTTATTATAATATACAGTGCCCCTTATATTACATAATTTCCTCTGTTATTATAATATACAGTGCCCCCTATCATTATATAATGTCCTCTCTTATTATAATATACAGTGCCCCTATCAATACATAATGTCCTCTGTTATTATAATATACAGTGCCCCCTATCATAAAATAATGTCCTCTGATATTATAATATACAGTGCCCCCTATCATTATATAATGTCCTCTGTTATTATAATATACAGTGCCCTTTATATTACATAATGTCCTCTGTTATTATAATATACAGTGCCCCTTATATTACATAATGTCTTCTGTTATTATTATATACAGTGCCCCCTATCATTATATAATGTCCTCTGTTATTATAATATACAGTGCCCTTTATATTACATAATGTCCTCTGTTATTATAATATACAGTGCCACTTATATTACATAATGTCCTCTGTTATTATAATATACAGTGCCCCCTATCATTACATAATGTCCTCTGTTATTATAATATACAGTGCCCCCTATCATTACATAATGTCCTCTGTTATTATAATATACAGTGCCCCCCTATCATTACATAATGTCCTCTGTTATTATAATATACAGTGCCCCTTATATTACATAATGTCCTCTGTTATTATAATATACAGTGCCCCCTATCATTATATAATGTCCTCTCTTATTATAATATACAGTGCCCCTATCATTACATAATGTCCTCTGTTATTATAATATACAGTGCCCCTTATATTACATAATGTCCTCTATTATTATAATATACAGTGCCCCCTATCATTATATAATGTCCTCTCTTATTATAATATACAGTGCCCCCAATTATTACATAATGTCCTCTGTTATTATAATATACAGTGCCCCCTATCATTACATAATGTCCTCTGTTATTATAATATACAGTGCCCCTTATATTACATAATGTCCTCTGTTATTATAATATACAGTGCCCCTTATATTACATAATGTCCTCTGTTATTATAATATACAGTGCCCCTTATATTACATAATGTCCTCTATTATTATAATATACAGTGCCCCCTATCATTATATAATGTCCTCTCTTATTATAATATACAGTGCCCCCAATTATTACATAATGTCCTCTGTTATTATAATATACAGTGCCCCTTATATTACATAATTTCCTCTGTTATTATAATATACAGTGCCCCCTATCATTATATAATGTCCTCTCTTATTATAATATACAGTGCCCCTATCAATACATAATGTCCTCTGTTATTATAATATACAGTGCCCCCTATCATAACATAATGTCCTCTGATATTATAATATACAGTGCCCCCTATCATTATATAATGTCCTCTGTTATTATAATATACAGTGCCCTTTATATTACATAATGTCCTCTGTTATTATAATATACAGTGCCCCTTATATTACATAATGTCTTCTGTTATTATAATATACAGTGCCCTTTATATTACATAATGTCCTCTGTTATTATAATATACAGTGCCCCCTATCATTATATAATGTCCTCTGTTATTATAATATACAGTGCCCTTTATATTACATAATGTCCTCTGTTATTATAATATACAGTGCCACTTATATTACATAATGTCCTCTGTTATTATAATATACAGTGCCCCCTATCATTACATAATGTCCTCTGTTATTATAATATACAGTGCCCCCTATCATTACATAATGTCCTCTGTTATTATAATATACAGTGCACCCCCTATAATTACATAATGTCCTCTGTTATTATAATATACAGTGCCCCTTATATTACATAATGTCCTCTGTTATTATAATATACAGTGCCCCCTATCATTATATAATGTCCTCTCTTATTATAATATTCAGTGCCCCCTATCATTACATAATGTCCTCTGTTATTATAATATACAGTGCCCCTTATATTACATAATGTCCTCTATTATTATAATATACAGTGCCTCCTATCATTATATAATGTCCTCTCTTATTATAATATACAGTGCCCCCAATTATTACATAATGTCCTCTGTTATTATAATATACAGTGCCCCCTATCATTACATAATGTCCTCTGTTATTATAATATACAGTGCCCCTTATATTACATAATGTCCTCTGTTATTATAATATACAGTGCCCCTTACATTACATAATGTCCTCTGTTATTATAATATACAGTGCCCCTTATATAACATAATGTCCTCTGTTATTATAATATACAGTGCCACTTATATTACATAATGTCCTCTGTTATTATAATATACAATGCCCCCTATCATTACATAATGTCCTCTGTTATTATAATATACAGTGCACCCTATCATTACATAATGTCCTCTGTTATTATAATATACAGTGCCCCTTATATTACATAATGTCCTCTGTTATTATAATATACAGTGCCCCCTATCATTACATAATGTCCTCTGTTATTATAATATACAGTGCCCCCTATCATTACATAATGTCCTCTGTTATTATAATATACAGTGCCCCTTATATTACATAATGTCCTCTGTTATTATAATATACAGTGCCCCCTATCATTACATAATGTCCTCTGTTATTATAATATACAGTGCCCCCTATCATTACATAATGTCCTATGTTATTATAATATACAGTGCCCCTTATATTACATAATGTCCTCTGTTATTGTAATATACAGTGCCCCTTATATTACATAATTTCCTCTGTTATTATAATATACAGTGCCCCCTATCATTATATAATGTCCTCTCTTATTATAATATACAGTGTCCCCTATCATTACATTATGTCCTCTGTTATTATAATATACAGTGCCCCCTATCATTACATAATATCCTCTGTTATTATAATATACAGTGCCCCCTATCATTACATAATGTCCTCTGTTATTATAATATACAGTGCCCCTTATATTACATAATGTCCTCTATTATTATAATATGCAGTGCCCCCTATCATTATATAATGTCCTCTCTTATTATAATATACAGTGCACCCAATCATTACATAATGTCCTCTGTTATTATAATATACAGTGCCCCCTATCATTACATAATGTCCTCTGTTATTATAATATACAGTGCCCCTTATATTACATAATGTCCTCTGTTATTATAATATACAGTGCCCCCTATCATTATATAATGTCCTCTCTTATTATAATATACAGTGCCCCCTATCATTACATAATGTCCTCTGTTATTATAATATACAGTGCCCCTTATATTACATAATGTCCTCTATTATTATAATATACAGTGCCCCCAATTAATACATAATGTCCTCTGTTATTATAATATACAGTGCCCCCTATCATTACATAATGTCCTCTGTTATTATAATATACAGTGCCCCTTATATTACATAATGTCCTCTGTTATTATAATATACAGTCCCCCCTATAATTATATAATGTCCTCTCTTATTATAATATACAGTGCCCCCTATCATTACATAATGTCCTCTCTTATTATAATATACAGTGCCCCTTATATTACATAATGTCCTCTATTATTATAATATACAGTGCCCCCAATTAATACATAATGTCCTCTGTTATTATAATATACAGTGCCCCCTATCATTACATAATGTCCTCTGTTATTATAATATACAGTGCCCCTTATATTACATAATGTCCTCTGTTATTATAATATACAGTCCCCCCTATAATTATATAATGTCCTCTCTTATTATAATATACAGTGCCCCCTATCATTACATAATGTCCTCTCTTATTATAATATACAGTGCCCCTTATATTACATAATGTCCTCTGTTATTATAATATACAGTCCCCCCTATAATTATATAATGTCCTCTCTTATTATAATATACAGTGCCCCCTATCATTACATAATGTCCTCTGTTATTATAATATACAGTGCCCCTTATATTACATAATGTCCTCTGTTATTATAATATACAGTGCCCCTTATATTACATAATGTCCTCTGTTATTATAATATACAGTGCCCCCTATCATTACATAATGTCCTATGTTATTATAATATACAGTGCCCCTTATATTACATAATGTCCTCTGTTATTATAATATACAGTGCCCCTTATATTACATAATGTCCTCTGATATTATAATATACAGTGCCCCCTATCATTATATAATGTCCTCTGTTATTATAATATACAGTGCCCCTTATATTACATAATGTCCTCTGTTATTATAATATACAGTGCCCCCTATTATCACATAATGTCCTCTGTTATTATAATATACAGTGCCCCTTATATTACATAATTTCCTCTGTTATTATAATATACAGTGCCCCCTATAATTATATAATGTCCTCTCTTATTATAATATACAGTGCCCCCTATCATTACATAATGTCCTCTCTTATTATAATATACAGTGCCCCTTATATTACATAATGTCCTCTGTTATTATAATATACAGTGCCCCTTATATTACATAATGTCCTCTGATATTATAATATACAGTGCCCCCTATCATTATATAATGTCCTCTGTTATTATAATATACAGTGCCCCTTATATTACATAATGTCCTCTGTTATTATAATATACAGTGCCCCCTATCATTACATAATGCCCTCTGTTATTATAATATACAGTGCCCCTTATATTACATAATTTCCTCTGTTATTATAATATACAGTGCCCCCTATCATTATATAATGTCCTCTCTTATTATAATATACAGTGCCCCTATCAATACATAATGTCCTCTGTTATTATAATATACAGTGCCCCCTATCATAACATAATGTCCTCTGATATTATAATATACAGTGCCACCTATCATTATATAATGTCCTCTGTTATTATAATATACAGTGCCCTTTATATTACATAATGTCCTCTGTTATTATAATATACAGTGCCCCTTATATTACATAATGTCTTCTGTTATTATATTATACAGTGCCCCCTATCATTATATAATGTCCTCTGTTATTATAATATACAGTGCCCTTTATATTACATAATGTCCTCTGTTATTATAATATACAGTGCCACTTATATTACATAATGTCCTCTGTTATTATAATATACAGTGCCCCCTATCATTACATAATGTCCTCTGTTATTATAATATACAGTGCCCCCTATCATTACATAATGTCCTCTGTTATTATAATATACAGTGCCCCCCTATCATTACATAATGTCCTCTGTTATTATAATATACAGTGCCCCCCTATCATTACATAATGTCCTCTGTTATTATAATATACAGTGCCCCCTATCATTATATAATGTCCTCTCTTATTATAATATACAGTGCCCCTATCATTACATAATGTCCTCTCTTATTATAATATACAGTGCCCCTTATATTACATAATGTCCTCTATTATTATAATATACAGTGCCCCCTATCATTATATAATGTCCTCTCTTATTATAATATACAGTGCCCCCAATTATTACATAATGTCCTCTGTTATTATAATATACAGTGCCCCCTATCATTACATAATGTCCTCTGTTATTATAATATACAGTGCCCCTTATATTACATAATGTCCTCTGTTATTATAATATACAGTGCCCCTTACATTACATAATGTCCTCTTTTATTATAATATACAGTGCCCCTTATATAACATAATGTCCTCTGTTATTATAATATACAGTGCCACTTATATTACATAATGTCCTCTGTTATTATAATATACAGTGCCCCTTATATTACATAATTTCCTCTGTTATTATAATATACAGTGCCCCCTATAATTATATAATGTCCTCTCTTATTATAATATACAGTGCACCCTATCATTACATAATGTCCTCTCTTATTATAATATACAGTGCCCCTTATATTACATAATGTCCTCTGTTATTATAATATACAGTGCCCCTTATATTACATAATGTCCTCTGATATTATAATATACAGTGCCCCTTATATTACATAATGTCCTCTGTTATTATAATATACAGTGCCCCTTATATTACATAATGTCCTCTGTTATTATAATATACAGTGCCCCCTATCATTACATAATGTCCTCTGTTATTATAATATACAGTGCCCCTTATATTACATAATTTCCTCTGTTATTATAATATACAGTGCCCCTTATATTACATAATTTCCTCTGTTATTATAATATACAGTGCCCCCTATCATTATATAATGTCCTCTGTTACTATAATATACAGTGCCCCCTATCATAACATAATGTCCTCTGTTATTATAATATACAGTGCCCCTTATATTACATAATGTCCTCTGTTATTATAATATACAGTGCCCTTTATATTACATAATGTCCTCTGTTATTATAATATACAGTGCCACTTATATTACATAATGTCCTCTGTTATTATAATATACAGTGCCCCCTATCATTACATAATGTCCTCTGTTATTATAATATACAGTGCCCCCTATCATTACATAATGTCCTCTGTTATTATAATATACAGTGCCCCCCTATCATTACATAATGTCCTCTGTTATTATAATATACAGTGCCCCTTATATTACATAATGTCCTCTGTTATTATAATATACAGTGCCCCCTATCATTATATAATGTCCTCTCTTATTATTATATACAGTGCCCCCTATCATTACATAATGTCCTCTGTTATTATAATATACAGTGCCCCTTATATTACATAATGTCCTCTATTATTATAATATACAGTGCACTGTATATTATAATAAGAGAGGACATTATGTAATGATAGGGGGCACTGTATATTATAATAAGAGAGGACATTGCCCCTTATATTACATAATGTCCTCTGTTATTATAATATACAGTGCCCCTTATATTACATGATGTCCTCTGATATTATAATATACAGTATAATACACTGTATATTATAATAACAGAGGACATTATGTATTAATTGGGGGCACTGTATATTATAATAATAGAGGACATTATGTAATATAAGGGGCACTGTATATTATAATAAGAGAGGACATTATATAATGATAGGGGGCACTGTATATTATAATAACAGAGGACATTATGTAATATAAGGGGCACTGTATATTATAATAACAGAGGACATTATGTAATGATAGGGGGCACTGTATATTATAATAACAGAGGACATTATGTAATATAAGGGGCACTGTATATTATAATAACAGAGGACATTATGTAATATAAGGGGCACTGTATATTATAATAACAGAGGACATTATGTAATGATAGGGGGCACTGTATATTATAATAACAGAGGACATTATGTAATATAAGGGGCACTGTATATTTTAATAACAGAGGACATTATATAATGATAGGGGGCACTGTATATTATAATAACAGAGGACATTATGTATTAATTGGGGGCACTGTATATTATAATAATAGAGGACATTATGTAATATAAGGGGCACTGTATATTATAATAAGAAAGGACATTATGTAATGATAGGGGCACTGTATATTATAATAAGAGAGGACATTATATAATTATAGGGGGCACTGTATATTATTATAAGAGAGGACATTATGTAATATAAGGGGCACTGTATATTATAATAACAGAGGACATTATGTAATGATAGGGGGCACTGTATATTATAATAACAGAGGACATTATGTATTAATTGGGGGCACTGTATATTATAATAACAGAGGACATTATGTAATGATAGGGGGCACTGTATATTATAATAACAGAGGACATTATGTAATATAAGGGGCACTGTATATTATAATAACAGAGGACATTATGTAATGATATGGGGGCACTTTATATCATAATAACAGAGGACATTATGTAATATAAGGGGCACTGTATATTATAATAAGAGAGGACATTATGTAATGATAGGGGACACTGTATATTATAATAAGAGAGGACATTATATAATTATAGGGGGCACTGTATATTATAATAACAGAGGACATTATGTAATATAAGGGGCACTGTATATTATAATAACAGAGGACATTATGTAATAATAGGGGGCACTGTATATTATAATAACAGAGGACATTATGTATTAATTGGGGGCACTGTATATTATAATAAAAGAGGACATTATGTAATATAAGGGGCACTGTATATTATAATAACAGAGGACATTATGTAATGATAGGGGGCACTGTATATTATAATAAGAGAGGACATTATATATTGATAGGGGGCACTGTATATTATAATTACAGAGGAAATTATGTATTATAAGGGGCACTGTATATTATAATAACAGAGGACATTATGTAATGATAGTGGGCACTGTATATTATAATAACAGAGGACATTATGTAATATATGGGGCACTGTATATTATAATAACAGAAGACATTATGTAATATAAGGGGCACTGTATATTATAATAACAGAGGACATTATATAATGATAGGGGGCACTGTATATTATAATATCAGAGGACATTATGTAATATAAGGGGCACTGTATATTATAATAACAGAGGACATTATGTAATATAAGGGGCACTGTATATTATAATAACAGAGGATATTATGTAATGATAGGGGGCACTGTATATTATAATAACAGAGGACATTATGTATTATAAAGGGCACTGTATATTATAATAACAGAGGACATTATATAATGATAGGGGGCACTGTATATTATAATATCACAGGACATTATGTTATGTCCTCTGTTATTATAATATACAGTGCCCCTTATCATTACATAATGTCCTCTGTTATTATAATATACAGTGCCCCTTATATTACATAATATCCTCTGTTGTTATAATATACAGTGCCCCCTATCATTATATAATGTCCTCTCTTATTATAATATACAGTGCCCCCTATCATTACATAATGTCCTCTGTTATTATAATATACAGTGCCCCTTATATTACATAATGTCCTCTATTATTATAATATACAGTGCCCCCAATTAATACATAATGTCCTCTGTTATTATAATATACAGTGCCCCCTATCATTACATAATGTACTCTGTTATTATAATATACAGTGCCCCTTATATTACATAATGTCCTCTTTTATTATAATATACAGTGCCCCTTATATTACATAATGTCCTCTGATATTATAATATACAGTGCCCCCCTATCAATTATATAATGTCCTCTGTTATTATAATATTACAGTGCCCCTTATATTACATAATGTCCTCTGTTATTATAATATACAGTGCCCCCTATCATTACATAATGTCCTCTGTTATTATAATATAGAGTGCCCCTTATATTACATAATTTCCTCTGTTATTATAATATACAGTGCCCCCTATCATTATATAATGTCCTCTGTTATTATAATATACAGTGCCCCTTATATTACATAATGTCCTCTGTTATTATAATATACAGTGCCCCCTATCATTACATAATGTCCTCTGTTATTATAATATACAGTGCCCCTTATAATTACATAATTCCCTCTGTTATTATAATATACAGTGCCCCCTATCATTATATAATGTCCTCTGTTATTATAATATACAGTGCCCCTATCAATACATAATGTCCCTCTGTTATTATAATATACAGTGCCCCCTATCATAACATAATGTCTTCTGATATTATAATATACAGTGCCCCCTATCATTATATAATGTCCTCTGTTATTATAATATACAGTGCCCTTTATATTACATAATGTCCTCTGTTATTATAATATACAGTGCCCCTTATATTACATAATGTCTTCTGTTATTATAATATACAGTGCCCCCTATCATTATATAATATCCTCTGTTATTATAATATAAAGTGCCCTTTATATTACATAATGTCCTCTGTTATTATAATATACAGTTGCCCCCTATCATTACATAATGTCCTCTGTTATTATAATATACAGTGCCCCTTATATTACATAATGTCCTCTGTTATTATAATATACAGTGCCCTTACATTACATAATGTCCTCTGTTATTATAATATACAGTGCCCTTATATTACATAATTCCCTCTGTTATTATAATATACAGTGCCCCCTATAATTACATAATGTCCTCTGTTATTATAATATACAGTGCCCCCTATCATTACATAATGTCCTCTGTTATTATAATATACAGTGCCCCCTATCATAACATAATGTCCTCTGATATTATAATATACAGTGCCCCCTATCATTATATAATGTCTTCTCTTATTATAATATACAGTGCCCCCTATCATTACATAATGTCCTCTTTTATTATAATATACAGTGCCCCTTATATTACATAATGTCCTCTCTTATTATAATATACAGTGTCCCCAATTATTACATAATGTCCTCTGTTATTATAATATACAGTGCCCCTTATATTACATAATTTCCTCTGTTATTATAATATACAGTGCCCCCTATCATTATATAATGTCCTCTCTTATTATAATATACAGTGCCCCTATCAATACATAATGTCCTCTGTTATTATAATATACAGTGCCCCCTATCATAACATAATGTCCTCTGATATTATAATATACAGTGCCCCTATCATTATATAATGTCCTCTGTTATTATAATATACAGTGCCACTTATATTACATAATGTCCTCTGTTATTATAATATACAGTGCCCCCTATCATTACATAATGTCCTCTGTTATTATAATATACAGTGCACCCTATCATTACATAATGTCCTCTGTTATTATAATATACAGTGCCCCCTATCATTACATAATGTCCTCTGTTATTATAATATACATTGCCCCCTATCATTATATAATGTACTCTGTTATTATAATATACAGTGCCCCTTATATTACATAATTTCCTCTGTTATTATAATATACAGTGCCCCCTATCATTACATAATGTCCTCTGTTATTATAATATACAGTGCCCCCTATCATTACATAATGTCCTATGTTATTATAATATACAGTGCCCCTTATATTACATAATGTCCTCTGTTATTATAATATACAGTGCCCCTTATATTACATAATGTCCTCTGTTATTATAATATACAGTGCCCCCTATCATTATATAATGTCCTCTCTTATTATAATATACAGTGTCCCCTATCATTACATTATGTCCTCTGTTATTATAATATACAGTGCCCCCTATCATTACATAATGTCCTCTGTTATTATAATATACAGTGCCCCTTATATTACATAATGTCCTCTATTATTATAATATACAGTGCCCCCTATCATTATATAATGTCCTCTCTTATTATAATATACAGTGCCCCCAATCATTACATAATGTCCTCTGTTATTATAATATACAGTGCCCCCTATCATTACATAATGTCCTATGTTATTATAATATACAGTGCCCCTTATATTACATAATGTCCTCTGTTATTATAATATACAGTGCCCCTTATATTACATAATGTCCTCTCTTATTATAATATACAGTGCCCCTTATATTACATAATGTCCTCTGTTATTATAATATACAGTGCCCCTTATATTACATAATGTCCTCTGTTATTATAATATACAGTGCCCCCTATCATTACATAATGTCCTCTGTTATTATAATATACAGTGCCCCCTATCATTACATAATGTCCTCTGTTATTATAATATACAGTGCACCCTATCATTACATAATGTCCTCTGTTATTATAATATACAGTGCCCCTTATATTACATAATGTCCTCTGTTATTATAATATACAGTGCCCCCTATCATTACATAATGTCCTCTGTTATTATAATATACAGTGCCCCCTATCATTACATAATGTCCTCTGTTATTATAATATACAGTGCCCCTTATATTACATAATGTCCTCTGTTATTATAATATACAGTGCCCCTTATATTACATAATGTCCTCTGTTATTATAATATACAGTGCCCCCTATCATTACATAATGTCCTATGTTATTACAATATACAGTGCCCCTTATATTACATAATGTCCTCTGTTATTATAATATACAGTGCCCCTTATATTACATAATTTCCTCTGTTATTATAATATACAGTGCCACCTATCATTATATAATGTCCTCTGTTATTATAATATACAGTGTCCCCTATCATTACATTATGTCCTCTGTTATTATAATATACAGTGCCCCCTATCATTACATAATGTCCTCTGTTATTATAATATACAGTGCCCCCTATCATTACATAATGTCCTCTGTTACTATAATATACAGTGCCCCTTATATTACATAATGTCCTCTATTATTATAATATACAGTGCCCCCTATCATTATATAATGTCCTCTCTTATTATAATATACAGTGCCCCCAATCATTACATAATGTCCTCTGTTATTATAATATACAGTGCCCCCTATCATTACATAATGTCCTCTGTTATTATAATATACAGTGCCCCTTATATTACATAATGTCCTCTGTTATTATAATATAAAGTGCCCCTTATATTACATAATGTCCTCTGTTATTATAATATACAGTGCACCCTATCATTACATAATGTCCTCTGTTATTATAATATACAGTGCCCCTTATATTACATAATGTCCTCTGTTATTATAATATACAGTGCCCCCTATCATTACATAATGTCATCTGTTATTATAATATACAGTGCCCCCTATCATTACATAATGTCCTCTGTTATTATAATATACAGTGACCCCTATCATAACATAATGTCCTCTGATATTATAATATACAGTGCCCCCTATCATTATATAATGTCCTCTCTTATTATAATATACAGTGCCCCCTATCATTACATAGTGTCCTCTGTTATTATAATATACAGTGCCCCTTATATTACATAATGTCCTCTATTATTATAATATACAGTGCCCCCTATCATTATATAATGTCCTCTCTTATTATAATATACAGTGCCCCCAATTATTACATAATGTCCTCTGTTATTATAATATACAGTGCCCCTTATATTACATAATTTCCTCTGTTATTATAATATACAGTGCCCCCTATCATTATATAATGTCCTCTCTTATTATAATATACAGTGCCCCTATCAATACATAATGTCCTCTGTTATTATAATATACAGTGCCCCCTATCATAACATAATGTCCTCTGATATTATAATATACAGTGCCCCCTATCATTATATAATGTCCTCTGTTATTATAATATACAGTGCCCTTTATATTACATAATGTCCTCTGTTATTATAATATACAGTGCCCCTTATATTACATAATGTCTTCTGTTATTATAATATACAGTGCCCTTTATATTACATAATGTCCTCTGTTATTATAATATACAGTGCCCCCTATCATTATATAATGTCCTCTGTTATTATAATATACAGTGCCCTTTATATTACATAATGTCCTCTGTTATTATAATATACAGTGCCACTTATATTACATAATGTCCTCTGTTATTATAATATACAGTGCCCCCTATCATTACATAATGTCCTCTGTTATTATAATATACAGTGCCCCCTATCATTACATAATGTCCTCTGTTATTATAATATACAGTGCCCCTTATATTACATAATGTCCTCTATTATTATAATATACAGTGCCTCCTATCATTATATAATGTCCTCTCTTATTATAATATACAGTGCCCCCAATTATTACATAATGTCCTCTGTTATTATAATATACAGTGCCCCCTATCATTACATAATGTCCTCTGTTATTATAATATACAGTGCCCCTTATATTACATAATGTCCTCTGTTATTATAATATACAGTGCCCCTTACATTACATAATTTCCTCTGTTATTATAATATACAGTGCCCCCTATCATTACATAATGTCCTCTGTTATTATAATATACAGTGCCACTTATATTACATAATGTCCTCTGTTATTATAATATACAGTGCCCCCTATCATTACATAATGTCCTCTGTTATTATAATATACAGTGCACCCTATCATTACATAATGTCCTCTGTTATTATAATATACAGTGCCCCTTATATTACATAATGTCCTCTGTTATTATAATATACAGTGCCCCCTATCATTACATAATGTCCTCTGTTATTATAATATACAGTGCCCCCTATCATTACATAATGTCCTCTGTTATTATAATATACAGTGCCCCTTATATTACATAATGTCCTCTGTTATTATAATATACAGTGCCCCCTATCATTATGTAATATAAGGGGCACTGTATATTATAATAACAGATGACATTATGTAATGATAGGGGGCACTGTATATTATAATAACAGAGGACATTATGTAATAATTGGGGGCACTGTATATTATAATAAGAGAGAACATTATATAATGATAGGGGGCACTGTATATTATAATAATAGAGGACATTATGTAATATAAGGGGCACTGTATATTATAATAACAAAGGACATTATGTAATGATAGGGGGCACTGTATATTATAATAATAGAGGACATTATGTAATATAAGGGGCACTGTATATTATAATAACAGAGGACATTATGTAATGATGGGGGGCACTGTATATTATAATAAGAGAGGACATTATATAATGATAGGGGGCACTTTATATTATAATAACAGAGGACATTATGTAATATAAGGGGCACTGTATATTATAATAACAGAGGACATTATGTAATGATAGGGGGCACTGTATATTATAATAACAGAGGACATTATGTAATATAAGGGGCACTTTATATTATAATAACAGAGGACATTATATAATGATAGGGGGCACTGTATATTATAATAATAGAGGACATTATGTAATATAAGGGGCACTGTATATTATAATAACAGAGGACATTATGTAATGATAGGGGGCACTGTATATTATAATAACAGAGGATATTATGTAATGATAGGGGACACTGTATATTATAATAAGAGAGGACATTATGTAATGATAGGGGACACTGTATATTATAATAACAGAGGACATTATATAATGATAGGGGGCACTGTATATTATAATAACAGAGGACATTATGTAATATAAGGGGCACCCTATATTATAATAACAGAGGACATTATGTAATGATAGGGGGCACTGTATATTATAATAACAGAGGACATTATGTAATATAAGGGGCACTGTATATTATAATAACAGAGGACATTATGTAATGATAGGGGGCACTGTATATTATAATAACAGAGGACATTATGTAATGATAGGGGGCACTGTATATTATAATAACAGAGGACATTATGTAATATAAGGGGCACTGTATATTATAATAACAGATGACATTATGTAATGATAGGGGGCACTGTATATTATAATAACAGAGGACATTATGTAATGATAGGGGGCACTGTATATTATAATAACAGAGGACATTATGTAATATAAGGGGCACTGTATATTATAATAACAGAAGACATTATGTAATATAAGGGGCACTGTATATTATAATAACAGAGGACATTATGTAATATAAGGGGCACTGTATATTATAATAACAGAAGACATTATGTAATATAAGGGGCACTGTATATTATAATAACAGAGGACATTATGTAATATATAGGGCACTGTATATTATAATAACAGAGGACATTATATAATGATAGGGGGCACTGTATATTATAATATCAGAGGACATTATGTATATATAATATACAGTGCCCCCTATCATTATATAATGTCCTCTCTTATTATAATATACAGTGCCCCCTATCATTACATAATGTCCTCTGTTATTATAATATACAGTGCCCCTTATATTACATAATGTCCTCTATTATTATAATATACAGTGCCCCCTATCATTATATAATGTCCTCTCTTATTATAATATACAGTGCCCCCAATTATTACATAATGTCCTCTGTTATTATAATATACAGTGCCCCCTATTATTACATAATGTCCTCTGTTATTATAATATACAGTGCCCCTTATATTACATAATGTCCTCTGTTATTATAATATACAGTGCCCCTTACATTACATAATGTCCTCTGTTATTATAATATACAGTGCCCCTTATATAACATAATGTCCTCTGTTATTATAATATACAGTGCCACTTATATTACATAATGTCCTCTGTTATTATAATATACAGTGCCCCTTATATTACATAAGGTCCTCTATTATTATAATATACAGTGCCCCCTATCATTACATAATGTCCTCTGTTATTATAATATACAGTGCCCCTTATATTATATAATGTCCTCTATTATTATAATATACAGTGCCCCCTATCATTATATAATGTCCTCTCTTATTATAATATACAGTGCCCCCAATTATTACATAATGTCCTCTGTTATTATAATATACAGTGCCCCCTATTATTACATAATGTCCTCTGTTATTATAATATACAGTGCCCCTTATATTACATAATGTCCTCTGTTATTATAATATACAGTGCCCCTTACATTACATAATGTCCTCTGTTATTATAATATACAGTGCCCCTTATATAACATAATGTCCTCTCTTATTATAATATACAGTGCCCCCAATTATTACATAATGTCCTCTGTTATTATAATATACAGTGCCCCTATCAATACATAATGTCCTCTGTTATTATAATATACAGTGCCCCTTATATTACATAATGTCCTCTGTTATTATAATATACAGTGCCCCTTATATTACATAATGTCCTCTGTTATTATAATATACAGTGCCCCTATCAATACATAATGTCCTCTGTTATTATAATATACAGTGCCCCCTATCATAACATAATGTCCTCTGATATTATAATATACAGTGCCCCCTATCATTATATAATGTCCTCTCTTATTATAATATACAGTGCCCCCTATCATTACATAATGTCCTCTGTTATTATAATATACAGTGCCCCTTATATTACATAATGTCCTCTGTTATTATAATATACAGTGCCCCTTACATTACATAATGTCCTCTGTTATTATAATATACAGTGCCCCTTATATAACATAATGTCCTCTGTTATTATAATATACAGTGCCACTTATATTACATAATGTCCTCTGTTATTATAATATACAGTGCCCCCTATCATTACATAATGTCCTCTGTTATTATAATATACAGTGCACCCTATCATTACATAATGTCCTCTGTTATTATAATATACAGTGCCCCTTATATTACATAATGTCCTCTATTATTATAATATACAGTGCCCCCTATCATTACATAATGTCCTCTGTTATTATAATATACAGTGCCCCTCATATTACATAATGTCCTCTATTATTATAATATACAGTGCCCCCTATCATTATATAATGTCCTCTCTTATTATAATATACAGTGCCCCCAATTATTACATAATGTCCTCTGTTATTATAATATACAGTGCCCCCTATTATTACATAATGTCCTCTGTTATTATAATATACAGTGCCCCTTATATTACATAATGTCCTCTGTTATTATAATATACAGTGCCCCTTACATTACATAATGTCCTCTGTTATTATAATATACAGTGCCCCTTATATAACATAATGTCCTCTGTTATTATAATATACAGTGCCCCTCATATAACATAATGTCCTCTCTTATTATAATATACAGTGCCCCCAATTATTACATAATGTCCTCTGTTATTATAATATACAGTGCCCCCTATCATTACATAATGTCATCTGTTATTATAATATACAGTGCCCCTTATACTACATAATGTCCTCTGTTATTATAATATACAGTGCCCCTATCAATACATAATGTCCTCTGTTATTATAATATACAGTGCCCCCTATCATAACATAATGTCCTCTGATATTATAATATACAGTGCCCCCTATCATTATATAATGTCCTCTCTTATTATAATATACAGTGCCCCCTATCATTACATAATGTCCTCTGTTATTATAATATACAGTGCCCCTTATATTACATAATGTCTTCTGTTATTATAATATACAGTGCCCCCTATCATTATATAATGTCCTCTGTTAATATAATATACAGTGCCCTTTATATTACATAATGTCCTCTGTTATTATAATATACAGTGCCACTTATATTACATAATGTCCTCTGTTATTATAATATACAGTGCCCCCTATCATTACATAATGTCCTCTGTTATTATAATATACAGTGCCCCCTATCATTACATAATGTCCTCTGTTATTAAAATATACAGTGCCCCCCTTATCATTACATAATGTCCTCTGTTATTATAATATACAGTGCCCCTTATATTACATAATGTCCTCTATTATTATAATATACAGTGCCCCCTATCATTATATAATGTCCTCTCTTATTATAATATACAGTGCCCCCAATTATTACATAATGTCCTCTGTTATTATAATATACAGTGCCCCCTATCATTACATAATGTCCTATGTTATTATAATATACAGTGCCCCTTATATTACATAATGTCCTCTGTTATTATAATATACAGTGCCCCTTACATTACATAATGTCCTCTGTTATTATAATATACAGTGCCACTTATATTACATAATGTCCTCTGTTATTATAATATACAGTGCCCCCTATCATTACATAATGTCCTCTGTTATTATAATATACAGTGCACCCTATCATTACATAATGTCCTCTGTTATTATAATATACAGTGCCCCTTATATTACATAATGTCCTCTGTTATTATAATATACAGTGCCCCCTATCATTACATAATGTCCTCTGTTATTATAATATACAGTGCCCCCTATCATTACATAATGTCCTCTGTTATTATAATATACAGTGCCCCTTATATTACATAATGTCCTCTGTTATTATAATATACAGTGCCCCTTATATTACATAATGTCCTCTGTTATTATAATATACAGTGCCCCCTATCATTACATAATGTCCTATGTTATTACAATATACAGTGCCCCTTATATTACATAATGTCCTCTGTTATTATAATATACAGTGCCCCTTATATTACATAATTTCCTCTGTTATTATAATATACAGTGCCACCTATCATTATATAATGTCCTCTGTTATTATAATATACAGTGTCCCCTATCATTACATTATGTCCTCTGTTATTATAATATACAGTGCCCCCTATCATTACATAATGTCCTCTGTTATTATAATATACAGTGCCCCCTATCATTACATAATGTCCTCTGTTACTATAATATACAGTGCCCCTTATATTACATAATGTCCTCTATTATTATAATATACAGTGCCCCCTATCATTATATAATGTCCTCTCTTATTATAATATACAGTGCCCCCAATCATTACATAATGTCCTCTGTTATTATAATATACAGTGCCCCCTATCATTACATAATGTCCTCTGTTATTATAATATACAGTGCCCCTTATATTACATAATGTCCTCTGTTATTATAATATAAAGTGCCCCTTATATTACATAATGTCCTCTGTTATTATAATATACAGTGCACCCTATCATTACATAATGTCCTCTGTTATTATAATATACAGTGCCCCTTATATTACATAATGTCCTCTGTTATTGTAATATACAGTGCCCCCTATCATTACATAATGTCCTCTGTTATTATAATATACAGTGCCCCCTATCATTACATAATGTCCTCTGTTATTATAATATACAGTGACCCCTATCATAACATAATGTCCTCTGATATTATAATATACAGTGCCCCCTATCATTATATAATGTCCTCTCTTATTATAATATACAGTGCCCCCTATCATTACATAGTGTCCTCTGTTATTATAATATACAGTGCCCCTTATATTACATAATGTCCTCTATTATTATAATATACAGTGCCCCCTATCATTATATAATGTCCTCTCTTATTATAATATACAGTGCCCCCAATTATTACATAATGTCCTCTGTTATTATAATATACAGTGCCCCTTATATTACATAATTTCCTCTGTTATTATAATATACAGTGTCCCCTATCATTATATAATGTCCTCTCTTATTATAATATACAGTGCCCCTATCAATACATAATGTCCTCTGTTATTATAATATACAGTGCCCCCTATCATAACATAATGTCCTCTGATATTATAATATACAGTGCCCCCTATCATTATATAATGTCCTCTGTTATTATAATATACAGTGCCCTTTATATTACATAATGTCCTCTGTTATTATAATATACAGTGCCCCTTATATTACATAATGTCTTCTGTTATTATAATATACAGTGCCCTTTATATTACATAATGTCCTCTGTTATTATAATATACAGTGCCCCCTATCATTATATAATGTCCTCTGTTATTATAATATACAGTGCCCTTTATATTACATAATGTCCTCTGTTATTATAATATACAGTGCCACTTATATTACATAATGTCCTCTGTTATTATAATATACAGTGCCCCCTATCATTACATAATGTCCTCTGTTATTATAATATACAGTGCCCCCTATCATTACATAATGTCCTCTGTTATTATAATATACAGTGCCCCTTATATTACATAATGTCCTCTATTATTATAATATACAGTGCCTCCTATCATTATATAATGTCCTCTCTTATTATAATATACAGTGCCCCCAATTATTACATAATGTCCTCTGTTATTATAATATACAGTGCCCCCTATCATTACATAATGTCCTCTGTTATTATAATATACAGTGCCCCTTATATTACATAATGTCCTCTGTTATTATAATATACAGTGCCCCTTACATTACATAATTTCCTCTGTTATTATAATATACAGTGCCCCTTATATAACATAATGTCCTCTGTTATTATAATATACAGTGCCACTTATATTACATAATGTCCTCTGTTATTATAATATACAGTGCCCCCTATCATTACATAATGTCCTCTGTTATTATAATATACAGTGCACCCTATCATTACATAATGTCCTCTGTTATTATAATATACAGTGCCCCTTATAATACATAATGTCCTCTGTTATTATAATATACAGTGCCCCCTATCATTACATAATGTCCTCTGTTATTATAATATACAGTGCCCCCTATCATTATATAATGTCCTCTCTTATTATAATATACAGTGTCCCCTATCATTACATTATGTCCTCTGTTATTATAATATACAGTGCCCCCTATCATTACATAATATCCTCTGTTATTATAATATACAGTGCCCCCTATCATTACATAATGTCCTCTGTTATTATAATATACAGTGCCCCTTATATTACATAATGTCCTCTGTTATTATAATATAAAGTGCCCCTTATATTACATAATGTCCTCTGTTATTATAATATACAGTGCCCCCTATCATTACATAATGTCCTCTGTTATTATAATATACATTGCCCCTTATATTACATAATGTCCTCTGTTATTATAATATACAGTGCCCCCTATCATTATATAATGTCCTCTCTTATTATAATATACAGTGCCCCTATCATTACATAATGTCCTCTGTTATTATAATATACAGTGCCCCTTATATTACATAATGTCCTCTATTATTATAATATACAGTGCCCCCAATTAATACATAATGTCCTCTGTTATTATAATATACAGTGCCCCCTATCATTACATAATGTCCTCTGTTATTATAATATACAGTGCCCCTTATATTACATAATGTCCTCTGTTATTATAATATACAGTGCCCCCTATAATTATATAATGTCCTCTCTTATTATAATATACAGTGCCCCCTATCATTACATAATGTCCTCTCTTATTATAATATACAGTGCCCCTTATATTACATAATGTCCTCTGTTATTATAATATACAGTGCCCCTTATATTACATGATGTCCTCTGATATTATAATATACAGTGCCCCCTATCATTATATAATGTCCTCTGTTATTATAATATACAGTGCCCCCTATCATTACATAATGTCCTCTGTTATTATAATATACAGTGCCCCTTATATTACATAATGTCCTCTGTTATTATAATATACAGTACCCCTTATATTACATAATGTCCTCTGTTATTATAATATACAGTGCCCCCTATCATTACATAATGTCCTCTGTTATTATAATATACAGTGCCCCTTATATTACATAATGTCCTCTGTTATTATAATATACAGTGCCCCCTATCATTATATAATGTCCTCTCTTATTATAATATACAGTGCCCTCTATCATTACATAATGTCCTCTGTTATTATAATATACAGTGCCCCTTATATTACATAATGTCCTCTATTATTATAATATACAGTGCCCCCAATTAATACATAATGTCCTCTGTTATTATAATATACAGTGCCCCCTATCATTACATAATGTCCTCTGTTATTATAATATACAGTGCCCCTTATATTACATAATGTCCTCTGTTATTATAATATACAGTGCCCCTTATATTACATAATGTCCTCTGATATTATAATATACAGTGCCCCCTCTCATTATATAATGTCCTCTGTTATTATAATATACAGTGCCCCTTATATTACATAATGTCCTCTGTTATTATAATATACAGTGCCCCATATTATCACATAATGTCCTCTGTTATTATAATATACAGTGCCCCTTATATTACATAATTTCCTCTGTTATTATAATATACAGTGCCCCCTATAATTATATAATGTCCTCTCTTATTATAATATACAGTGCCCCCTATCATTACATAATGTCCTCTCTTATTATAATCTACAGTGCCCCTTATATTACATAATGTCCTCTGTTATTATAATATACAGTGCCCCTTATATTACATAATGTCCTCTGATATTATAATATACAGTGCCCCCTATCATTATATAATGTCCTCTGTTATTATAATATACAGTGCCCCTTATATTACATAATGTCCTCTGTTATTATAATATACAGTGCCCCCTATCATTACATAATGTCCTCTGTTATTATAATATACAGTGCCCCTTATATTACATAATTTCCTCTGTTATTATAATATACAGTGCCCCCTATCATTATATAATGTCCTCTCTTATTATAATATACAGTGCCCCTATCAATACATAATGTCCTCTGTTATTATAATATACAGTGCCCCCTATCATAACATAATGTCCTCTGATATTATAATATACAGTGCCCCCTATCATTATATAATGTCCTCTGTTATTATAATATACAGTGCCCTTTATATTACATAATGTCCTCTGTTATTATAATATACAGTGCCCCTTATATTACATAATGTCCTCTGTTATTATAATATACAGTGCCACTTATATTACATAATGTCCTCTGTTATTATAATATACAGTGCCCCCTATCATTACATAATGTCCTCTGTTATTATAATATACAGTGCCCCCTATCATTACATAATGTCCTCTGTTATTATAATATACAGTGCCCCCTATCATTACATAATGTCCTCTGTTATTATAATGTACAGTGCCCCCTATCATTACATAATGTCCTCTGTTATTATAATATACAGTGCCCCCTATCATTACATAATGTCCTCTCTTATTATAATATACAGTGCCCCCAATTATTACATAATGTCCTCTGTTATTATAATATACAGTGCCCCCTATCATTACATAATGTCCTCTGTTATTATAATATACAGTGCCCCTTACATTACATAATGTCCTCTGTTATTATAATATACAGTGCCCCTTATATAACATAATGTCCTCTGTTATTATAATATACAGTGCCACTTATATTACATAATGTCCTCTGTTATTATAATATACAGTGCCCCCTATCATTACATAATGTCCTCTGTTATTATAATATACAGTGCCCCCTATCATTACATAATGTCCTCTGTTATTATAATATACAGTGCCCCTTACATTACATAATGTCCTCTGTTATTATAATATACAGTGCCCCTTACATTACATAATGTCCTCTGTTATTATAATATACAGTGCCACTTATATTACATAATGTCCTCTGTTATTATAATATACAGTGCCCCCTATCATTACATAATGTCCTCTGTTATTATAATATACAGTGCACCCTATCATTACATAATGTCCTCTGTTATTATAATATACAGTGCCCCTTATATTACATAATGTCCTCTGTTATTATAATATACAGTGCCCCCTATCATTACATAATGTCCTCTGTTATTATAATATACAGTGCCCCCTATCATTACATAATGTCCTCTGTTATTATAATATACAGTGCCCCTTATATTACATAATGTCCTCTGTTATTATAATATACAGTGCCCCTTATATTACATAATGTCCTCTGTTATTATAATATACAGTGCCCCCTATCATTACATAATGTCCTATGTTATTACAATATACAGTGCCCCTTATATTACATAATGTCCTCTGTTATTATAATATACAGTGCCCCTTATATTACATAATTTCCTCTGTTATTATAATATACAGTGCCACCTATCATTATATAATGTCCTCTGTTATTATAATATACAGTGTCCCCTATCATTACATTATGTCCTCTGTTATTATAATATACAGTGCCCCCTATCATTACATAATGTCCTCTGTTATTATAATATACAGTGCCCCCTATCATTACATAATGTCCTCTGTTACTATAATATACAGTGCCCCTTATATTACATAATGTCCTCTATTATTATAATATACAGTGCCCCCTATCATTATATAATGTCCTCTCTTATTATAATATACAGTGCCCCCAATCATTACATAATGTCCTCTGTTATTATAATATACAGTGCCCCCTATCATTACATAATGTCCTTTGTTATTATAATATACAGTGCCCCTTATATTACATAATGTCCTCTGTTATTATAATATAAAGTGCCCCTTATATTACATAATGTCCTCTGTTATTATAATATACAGTGCACCCTATCATTACATAATGTCCTCTGTTATTATAATATACAGTGCCCCTTATATTACATAATGTCCTCTGTTATTATAATATACAGTGCCCCCTATCATTACATAATGTCCTCTGTTATTATAATATACAGTGCCCCCTATCATTACATAATGTCCTCTGTTATTATAATATACAGTGACCCCTATCATAAAATAATGTCCTCTGATATTATAATATACAGTGCCCCCTATCATTATATAATGTCCTCTCTTATTATAATATACAGTGCCCCCTATCATTACATAGTGTCCTCTGTTATTATAATATACAGTGCCCCTTATATTACATAATGTCCTCTATTATTATAATATACAGTGCCCCCTATCATTATATAATGTCCTCTCTTATTATAATATACAGTGCCCCCAATTATTACATAATGTCCTCTGTTATTATAATATACAGTGCCCCTTATATTACATAATTTCCTCTGTTATTATAATATACAGTGTCCCCTATCATTATATAATGTCCTCTCTTATTATAATATACAGTGCCCCTATCAATACATAATGTCCTCTGTTATTATAATATACAGTGCCCCCTATCATAACATAATGTCCTCTGATATTATAATATACAGTGCCCCCTATCATTATATAATGTCCTCTGTTATTATAATATACAGTGCCCTTTATATTACATAATGTCCTCTGTTATTATAATATACAGTGCCCCTTATATTACATAATGTCTTCTGTTATTATAATATACAGTGCCCTTTATATTACATAATGTCCTCTGTTATTATAATATACAGTGCCCCCTATCATTATATAATGTCCTCTGTTATTATAATATACAGTGCCCTTTATATTACATAATGTCCTCTGTTATTATAATATACAGTGCCACTTATATTACATAATGTCCTCTGTTATTATAATATACAGTGCCCCCTATCATTACATAATGTCCTCTGTTATTATAATATACAGTGCCCCCTATCATTACATAATGTCCTCTGTAATTATAATATACAGTGCCCCTTATATTACATAATGTCCTCTATTATTATAATATACAGTGCCTCCTATCATTATATAATGTCCTCTCTTATTATAATATACAGTGCCCCCAATTATTACATAATGTCCTCTGTTATTATAATATACAGTGCCCCCTATCATTACATAATGTCCTCTGTTATTATAATATACAGTGCCCCTTATATTACATAATGTCCTCTGTTATTATAATATACAGTGCCCCTTACATTACATAATTTCCTCTGTTATTATAATATACAGTGCCCCTTATATAACATAATGTCCTCTGTTATTATAATATACAGTGCCACTTATATTACATAATGTCCTCTGTTATTATAATATACAGTGCCCCCTATCATTACATAATGTCCTCTGTTATTATAATATACAGTGCACCCTATCATTACATAATGTCCTCTGTTATTATAATATACAGTGCCCCTTATAATACATAATGTCCTCTGTTATTATAATATACAGTGCCCCCTATCATTACATAATGTCCTCTGTTATTATAATATACAGTGCCCCCTATCATTATATAATGTCCTCTCTTATTATAATATACAGTGTCCCCTATCATTACATTATGTCCTCTGTTATTATAATATACAGTGCCCCCTATCATTACATAATATCCTCTGTTATTATAATATACAGTGCCCCCTATCATTACATAATGTCCTCTGTTATTATAATATACAGTGCCCCTTATATTACATAATGTCCTCTATTATTATAATATGCAGTGCCCCCTATCATTATATAATGTCCTCTCTTATTATAATATACAGTGCACCCAATCATTACATAATGTCCTCTGTTATTATAATATACAGTGCCCCCTATCATTACATAATGTCCTCTGTTATTATAATATACAGTGCCCCTTATATTACATAATGTCCTCTGTTATTATAATATAAAGTGCCCCTTATATTACATAATGTCCTCTGTTATTATAATATACAGTGCCCCCTATCATTACATAATGTCCTCTGTTATTATAATATACAGTGCCCCTTATATTACATAATGTCCTCTGTTATTATAATATACAGTGCCCCCTATCATTATATAATGTCCTCTCTTATTATAATATACAGTGCCCCCTATCATTACATAATGTCCTCTGTTATTATAATATACAGTGCCCCTTATATTACATAATGTCCTCTATTATTATAATATACAGTGCCCCCAATTAATACATAATGTCCTCTGTTATTATAATATACAGTGCCCCCTATCATTACATAATGTCCTCTGTTATTATAATATACAGTGCCCCTTATATTACATAATGTCCTCTGTTATTATAATATACAGTGCCCCCTATAATTATATAATGTCCTCTCTTATTATAATATACAGTGCCCCCTATCATTACATAATGTCCTCTCTTATTATAATATACAGTGCCCCTTATATTACATAATGTCCTCTGTTATTATAATATACAGTGCCCCTTATATTACATGATGTCCTCTGATATTATAATATACAGTGCCCCCTATCATTATATAATGTCCTCTGTTATTATAATATACAGTGCCCCTTATATTACATAATGTCCTCTGTTATTATAATATACAGTGCCCCCTATCATTACATAATGTCCTCTGTTATTATAATATACAGTGCCCCTTATATTACATAATGTCCTCTGTTATTATAATATACAGTACCCCTTATATTACATAATGTCCTCTGTTATTATAATATACAGTGCCCCCCTATCATTACATAATGTCCTCTGTTATTATAATATACAGTGCCCCTTATATTACATAATGTCCTCTGTTATTATAATATACAGTGCCCCCTATCATTATATAATGTCCTCTCTTATTATAATATACAGTGCCCTCTATCATTACATAATGTCCTCTGTTATTATAATATACAGTGCCCCTTATATTACATAATGTCCTCTATTATTATAATATACAGTGCCCCCAATTAATACATAATGTCCTCTGTTATTATAATATACAGTGCCCCCTATCATTACATAATGTCCTCTGTTATTATAATATACAGTGCCCCTTATATTACATAATGTCCTCTGTTATTATAATATACAGTGCCCCCTATCATTATATAATGTCCTCTGTTATTATAATATACAGTGCCCTTTATATTACATAATGTCCTCTGTTATTATAATATACAGTGCCACTTATATTACATAATGTCCTCTGTTATTATAATATACAGTGCCCCCTATCATTACATAATGTCCTCTGTTATTATAATATACAGTGCCCCCTATCATTACATAATGTCCTCTGTAATTATAATATACAGTGCCCCTTATATTACATAATGTCCTCTATTATTATAATATACAGTGCCTCCTATCATTATATAATGTCCTCTCTTATTATAATATACAGTGCCCCCAATTATTACATAATGTCCTCTGTTATTATAATATACAGTGCCCCCTATCATTACATAATGTCCTCTGTTATTATAATATACAGTGCCCCTTATATTACATAATGTCCTCTGTTATTATAATATACAGTGCCCCTTACATTACATAATTTCCTCTGTTATTATAATATACAGTGCCCCTTATATAACATAATGTCCTCTGTTATTATAATATACAGTGCCACTTATATTACATAATGTCCTCTGTTATTATAATATACAGTGCCCCCTATCATTACATAATGTCCTCTGTTATTATAATATACAGTGCACCCTATCATTACATAATGTCCTCTGTTATTATAATATACAGTGCCCCTTATAATACATAATGTCCTCTGTTATTATAATATACAGTGCCCCCTATCATTACATAATGTCCTCTGTTATTATAATATACAGTGCCCCCTATCATTATATAATGTCCTCTCTTATTATAATATACAGTGTCCCCTATCATTACATTATGTCCTCTGTTATTATAATATACAGTGCCCCCTATCATTACATAATATCCTCTGTTATTATAATATACAGTGCCCCCTATCATTACATAATGTCCTCTGTTATTATAATATACAGTGCCCCTTATATTACATAATGTCCTCTATTATTATAATATGCAGTGCCCCCTATCATTATATAATGTCCTCTCTTATTATAATATACAGTGCACCCAATCATTACATAATGTCCTCTGTTATTATAATATACAGTGCCCCCTATCATTACATAATGTCCTCTGTTATTATAATATACAGTGCCCCTTATATTACATAATGTCCTCTGTTATTATAATATAAAGTGCCCCTTATATTACATAATGTCCTCTGTTATTATAATATACAGTGCCCCCTATCATTACATAATGTCCTCTGTTATTATAATATACAGTGCCCCTTATATTACATAATGTCCTCTGTTATTATAATATACAGTGCCCCCTATCATTATATAATGTCCTCTCTTATTATAATATACAGTGCCCCCTATCATTACATAATGTCCTCTGTTATTATAATATACAGTGCCCCTTATATTACATAATGTCCTCTATTATTATAATATACAGTGCCCCCAATTAATACATAATGTCCTCTGTTATTATAATATACAGTGCCCCCTATCATTACATAATGTCCTCTGTTATTATAATATACAGTGCCCCTTATATTACATAATGTCCTCTGTTATTATAATATACAGTGCCCCCTATAATTATATAATGTCCTCTCTTATTATAATATACAGTGCCCCCTATCATTACATAATGTCCTCTCTTATTATAATATACAGTGCCCCTTATATTACATAATGTCCTCTGTTATTATAATATACAGTGCCCCTTATATTACATGATGTCCTCTGATATTATAATATACAGTGCCCCCTATCATTATATAATGTCCTCTGTTATTATAATATACAGTGCCCCTTATATTACATAATGTCCTCTGTTATTATAATATACAGTGCCCCCTATCATTACATAATGTCCTCTGTTATTATAATATACAGTGCCCCTTATATTACATAATGTCCTCTGTTATTATAATATACAGTACCCCTTATATTACATAATGTCCTCTGTTATTATAATATACAGTGCCCCCTATCATTACATAATGTCCTCTGTTATTATAATATACAGTGCCCCTTATATTACATAATGTCCTCTGTTATTATAATATACAGTGCCCCCTATCATTATATAATGTCCTCTCTTATTATAATATACAGTGCCCTCTATCATTACATAATGTCCTCTGTTATTATAATATACAGTGCCCCTTATATTACATAATGTCCTCTATTATTATAATATACAGTGCCCCCAATTAATACATAATGTCCTCTGTTATTATAATATACAGTGCCCCCTATCATTACATAATGTCCTCTGTTATTATAATATACAGTGCCCCTTATATTACATAATGTCCTCTGTTATTATAATATACAGTGCCCCTTATATTACATAATGTCCTCTGATATTATAATATACAGTGCCCCCTCTCATTATATAATGTCCTCTGTTATTATAATATACAGTGCCCCTTATATTACATAATGTCCTCTGTTATTATAATATACAGTGCCCCATATTATCACATAATGTCCTCTGTTATTATAATATACAGTGCCCCTTATATTACATAATTTCCTCTGTTATTATAATATACAGTGCCCCCTATAATTATATAATGTCCTCTCTTATTATAATATACAGTGCCCCCTATCATTACATAATGTCCTCTCTTATTATAATCTACAGTGCCCCTTATATTACATAATGTCCTCTGTTATTATAATATACAGTGCCCCTTATATTACATAATGTCCTCTGATATTATAATATACAGTGCCCCCTATCATTATATAATGTCCTCTGTTATTATAATATACAGTGCCCCTTATATTACATAATGTCCTCTGTTATTATAATATACAGTGCCCCCTATCATTACATAATGTCCTCTGTTATTATAATATACAGTGCCCCTTATATTACATAATTTCCTCTGTTATTATAATATACAGTGCCCCCTATCATTATATAATGTCCTCTCTTATTATAATATACAGTGCCCCTATCAATACATAATGTCCCTCTGTTATTATAATATACAGTGCCCCCTATCATAACATAATGTCCTCTGATATTATAATATACAGTGCCCCCTATCATTATATAATGTCCTCTGTTATTATAATATACAGTGCCCTTTATATTACATAATGTCCTCTGTTATTATAATATACAGTGCCCCTTATATTACATAATGTCTTCTGTTATTATAATATACAGTGCCCCCTATCATTATATAATGTCCTCTGTTATTATAATATACAGTGCCCTTTATATTACATAATGTCCTCTGTTATTATAATATACAGTGCCACTTATATTACATAATGTCCTCTGTTATTATAATATACAGTGCCCCCTATCATTACATAATGTCCTCTGTTATTATAATATACAGTACCCCCTATCATTACATAATGTCCTCTGTTATTATAATATACAGTGCCCCCCTATCATTACATAATGTCCTCTCTTATTATAATATACAGTGCCCCTTATATTACATAATGTCCTCTGTTATTATAATATACAGTGCCCCCTATCATTATATAATGTCCTCTCTTATTATAATATACAGTGCCCCTATCATTACATAATGTCCTCTGTTATTATAATATACAGTGCCCCTTATATTACATAATGTCCTCTATTATTATAATATACAGTGCCCCCTATCATTATATAATGTCCTCTCTTATTATAATATACAGTGCCCCCAATTATTACATAATGTCCTCTGTTATTATAATATACAGTGCCCTCTATCATTACATAATGTCCTCTGTTATTATAATATACAGTGCCCCTTATATTACATAATGTCCTCTGTTATTATAATATACAGTGCCCCTTACATTACATAATGTCCTCTGTTATTATAATATACAGTGCCCCTTATATAACATAATGTCCTCTGTTATTATAATATACAGTGCCACTTATATTACATAATGTCCTCTGTTATTATAATATACAGTGCCCCCTATCATTACATAATGTCCTCTGTTATTATAATATACAGTGCCCCCTATCATTACATAATGTCCTCTGTTATTATAATATACAGTGCCCCCTATCATTACATAATGTCCTCTGTTATTATAATGTACAGTGCCCCCTATCATTACATAATGTCCTCTGTTATTATAATATACAGTGCCCCCTATCATTACATAATGTCCTCTCTTATTATAATATACAGTGCCCCCAATTATTACATAATGTCCTCTGTTATTATAATATACAGTGCCCCCTATCATTACATAATGTCCTCTGTTATTATAATATACAGTGCCCCTTACATTACATAATGTCCTCTGTTATTATAATATACAGTGCCCCTTATATAACATAATGTCCTCTGTTATTATAATATACAGTGCCACTTATATTACATAATGTCCTCTGTTATTATAATATACAGTGCCCCCTATCATTACATAATGTCCTCTGTTATTATAATATACAGTGCCCCCTATCATTACATAATGTCCTCTGTTATTATAATATACAGTGCCCCTTACATTACATAATGTCCTCTGTTATTATAATATACAGTGCCCCTTACATTACATAATGTCCTCTGTTATTATAATATACAGTGCCACTTATATTACATAATGTCCTCTGTTATTATAATATACAGTGCCCCCTATCATTACATAATGTCCTCTGTTATTATAATATACAGTGCACCCTATCATTACATAATGTCCTCTGTTATTATAATATACAGTGCCCCTTATATTACATAATGTCCTCTGTTATTATAATATACAGTGCCCCCTATCATTACATAATGTCCTCTGTTATTATAATATACAGTGCCCCCTATCATTACATAATGTCCTCTGTTATTATAATATACAGTGCCCCTTATATTACATAATGTCCTCTGTTATTATAATATACAGTGCCACCTATCATTATATAATGTCCTCTGTTATTATAATATACAGTGCCCCCTATCATTACATAATGTCCTCTGTTATTATAATATACAGTGCCCCCTATCATTACATAATGTCCTATGTTATTACAATATACAGTGCCCCTTATATTACATAATGTCCTCTGGTTTTATAATATACAGTGCCCCTTATATTACATAATTTCCTCTGTTATTATAATATACAGTGCCACCTATCATTATATAATGTCCTCTGTTATTATAATATACAGTGTCCCCTATCATTACATTATGTCCTCTGTTATTATAATATACAGTGCCCCCTATCATTACATAATGTCCTCTGTTATTATAATATACAGTGCCCCCTATCATTACATAATGTCCTCTGTTACTATAATATACAGTGCCCCTTATATTACATAATGTCCTCTATTATTATAATATACAGTGCCCCCTATCATTATATAATGTCCTCTCTTATTATAATATACAGTGCCCCCAATCATTACATAATGTCCTCTGTTATTATAATATACAGTGCCCCCTATCATTACATAATGTCCTTTGTTATTATAATATACAGTGCCCCTTATATTACATAATGTCCTCTGTTATTATAATATAAAGTGCCCCTTATATTACATAATGTCCTCTGTTATTATAATATACAGTGCACCCTATCATTACATAATGTCCTCTGTTATTATAATATACAGTGCCCCTTATATTACATAATGTCCTCTGTTATTATAATATACAGTGCCCCCTATCATTACATAATGTCCTCTGTTATTATAATATACAGTGCCCCCTATCATTACATAATGTCCTCTGTTATTATAATATACAGTGACCCCTATCATAACATAATGTCCTCTGATATTATAATATACAGTGCCCCCTATCATTATATAATGTCCTCTCTTATTATAATATACAGTGCCCCCTATCATTACATAGTGTCCTCTGTTATTATAATATACAGTGCCCCTTATATTACATAATGTCCTCTATTATTATAATATACAGTGCCCCCTATCATTATATAATGTCCTCTCTTATTATAATATACAGTGCCCCCAATTATTACATAATGTCCTCTGTTATTATAATATACAGTGCCCCTTATATTACATAATTTCCTCTGTTATTATAATATACAGTGTCCCCTATCATTATATAATGTCCTCTCTTATTATAATATACAGTGCCCCTATCAATACATAATGTCCTCTGTTATTATAATATACAGTGCCCCCTATCATAACATAATGTCCTCTGATATTATAATATACAGTGCCCCCTATCATTATATAATGTCCTCTGTTATTATAATATACAGTGCCCTTTATATTACATAATGTCCTCTGTTATTATAATATACAGTGCCCCTTATATTACATAATGTCTTCTGTTATTATAATATACAGTGCCCTTTATATTACATAATGTCCTCTGTTATTATAATATACAGTGCCCCCTATCATTATATAATGTCCTCTGTTATTATAATATACAGTGCCCTTTATATTACATAATGTCCTCTGTTATTATAATATACAGTGCCACTTATATTACATAATGTCCTCTGTTATTATAATATACAGTGCCCCCTATCATTACATAATGTCCTCTGTTATTATAATATACAGTGCCCCCTATCATTACATAATGTCCTCTGTTATTATAATATACAGTGCCCCTTATATTACATAATGTCCTCTATTATTATAATATACAGTGCCTCCTATCATTATATAATGTCCTCTCTTATTATAATATACAGTGCCCCCAATTATTACATAATGTCCTCTGTTATTATAATATACAGTGCCCCCTATCATTACATAATGTCCTCTGTTATTATAATATACAGTGCCCCTTATATTACATAATGTCCTCTGTTATTATAATATACAGTGCCCCTTACATTACATAATTTCCTCTGTTATTATAATATACAGTGCCCTTTATATAACATAATGTCCTCTGTTATTATAATATACAGTGCCACTTATATTACATAATGTCCTCTGTTATTATAATATACAGTGCCCCCTATCATTACATAATGTCCTCTGTTATTATAATATACAGTGCACCCTATCATTACATAATGTCCTCTGTTATTATAATATACAGTGCCCCTTATAATACATAATGTCCTCTGTTATTATAATATACAGTGCCCCCTATCATTACATAATGTCCTCTGTTATTATAATATACAGTGCCCCCTATCATTATATAATGTCCTCTCTTATTATAATATACAGTGTCCCCTATCATTACATTATGTCCTCTGTTATTATAATATACAGTGCCCCCTATCATTACATAATATCCTCTGTTATTATAATATACAGTGCCCCCTATCATTACATAATGTCCTCTGTTATTATAATATACAGTGCCCCTTATATTACATAATGTCCTCTATTATTATAATATGCAGTGCCCCCTATCATTATATAATGTCCTCTCTTATTATAATATACAGTGCACCCAATCATTACATAATGTCCTCTGTTTTTATAATATACAGTGCCCCCTATCATTACATAATGTCCTCTGTTATTATAATATACAGTGCCCCTTATATTACATAATGTCCTCTGTTATTATAATAAAGTGCCCCTTATATTACATAATGTCCTCTGTTATTATAATATACAGTGCCCCCTATCATTACATAATGTCCTCTGTTATTATAATATACAGTGCCCCTAATATTACATAATGTCCTCTGTTATTATAATATACAGTGCCCCCTATCATTATATAATGTCCTCTCTTATTATAATATACAGTGCCCCCTATCATTACATAATGTCCTCTGTTATTATAATATACAGTGCCCCTTATATTACATAATGTCCTCTATTATTATAATATACAGTGCCCCCAATTAATACATAATGTCCTCTGTTATTATAATATACAGTGCCCCCCTATCATTACATAATGTCCTCTGTTATTATAATATACAGTGCCCCTTATATTACATAATGTCCTCTGTTATTATAATATACAGTCCCCCCTATAATTATATAATGTCCTCTCTTATTATAATATACAGTGCCCCCTATCATTACATAATGTCCTCTCATTATAATATACAGTGCCCCTTATATTACATAATGTCCTCTGTTATTATAATATACAGTGCCCCTTATATTACATGATGTCCTCTGATATTATAATATACAGTGCCCCCTATCATTATATAATGTCCTCTGTTATTATAATATACAGTGCCCCTTATATTACATAATGTCCTCTGTTATTATAATATACAGTGCCCCCTATCATTACATAATGTCCTCTGTTATTATAATATACAGTGCCCCTTATATTACATAATGTCCTCTGTTATTATAATATACAGTACCCCTTATATTACATAATGTCCTCTGTTATTATAATATACAGTGCCCCCTATCATTACATAATGTCCTCTGTTATTATAATATACAGTGCCCCTTATATTACATAATGTCCTCTGTTATTATAATATACAGTGCCCCCTATCATTATATAATGTCCTCTCTTATTATAATATACAGTGCCCTCTATCATTACATAATGTCCTCTGTTATTATAATATACAGTGCCCCTTATATTACATAATGTCCTCTATTATTATAATATACAGTGCCCCCAATTAATACATAATGTCCTCTGTTATTATAATATACAGTGCCCCCCTATCATTACATAATGTCCTCTGTTATTATAATATACAGTGCCCCTTATATTACATAATGTCCTCTGTTATTATAATATACAGTGCCCCTTATATTACATAATGTCCTCTGTTATTATAATATACAGTGCCCCCTATCATTACATAATGTCCTCTGTTATTATAATATACAGTGCCCCCTATCATTACATAATGTCCTCTGTTATTATAATGTACAGTGCCCCCTATCATTACATAATGTCCTCTGTTATTATAATATACAGTGCCCCCCTATCATTACATAATGTCCTCTCTTATTATAATATACAGTGCCCCCAATTATTACATAATGTCCTCTGTTATTATAATATACAGTGCCCCCTATCATTACATAATGTCCTCTGTTATTATAATATACAGTGCCCCTTACATTACATAATGTCCTCTGTTATTATAATATACAGTGCCCCTTATATAACATAATGTCCTCTGTTATTATAATATACAGTGCCACTTATATTACATAATGTCCTCTGTTATTATAATATACAGTGCCCCCTATCATTACATAATGTCCTCTGTTATTATAATATACAGTGCCCCCTATCATTACATAATGTCCTCTGTTATTATAATATACAGTGCCCCTTACATTACATAATGTCCTCTGTTATTATAATATACAGTGCCCCTTACATTACATAATGTCCTCTGTTATTATAATATACAGTGCCACTTATATTACATAATGTCCTCTGTTATTATAATATACAGTGCCCCCTATCATTACATAATGTCCTCTGTTATTATAATATACAGTGCACCCTATCATTACATAATGTCCTCTGTTATTATAATATACAGTGCCCCTTATATTACATAATGTCCTCTGTTATTATAATATACAGTGCCCCCTATCATTACATAATGTCCTCTGTTATTATAATATACAGTGCCCCCTATCATTACATAATGTCCTCTGTTATTATAATATACAGTGCCCCTTATATTACATAATGTCCTCTGTTATTATAATATACAGTGCCACCTATCATTATATAATGTCCTCTGTTATTATAATATACAGTGCCCCCTATCATTACATAATGTCCTCTGTTATTATAATATACAGTGCCCCCTATCATTACATAATGTCCTATGTTATTACAATATACAGTGCCCCTTATATTACATAATGTCCTCTGGTTTTATAATATACAGTGCCCCTTATATTACATAATTTCCTCTGTTATTATAATATACAGTGCCACCTATCATTATATAATGTCCTCTGTTATTATAATATACAGTGTCCCCCTATCATTACATTATGTCCTCTGTTATTATAATATACAGTGCCCCCTATCATTACATAATGTCCTCTGTTATTATAATATACAGTGCCCCCTATCATTACATAATGTCCTCTGTTACTATAATATACAGTGCCCCTTATATTACATAATGTCCTCTATTATTATAATATACAGTGCCCCCTATCATTATATAATGTCCTCTCTTATTATAATATACAGTGCCCCCAATCATTACATAATGTCCTCTGTTATTATAATATACAGTGCCCCCTATCATTACATAATGTCCTTTGTTATTATAATATACAGTGCCCCTTATATTACATAATGTCCTCTGTTATTATAATATAAAGTGCCCCTTATATTACATAATGTGTCCTCTGTTATTATAATATACAGTGCACCCTATCATTACATAATGTCCTCTGTTATTATAATATACAGTGCCCCTTATATTACATAATGTCCTCTGTTATTATAATATACAGTGCCCCCTATCATTACATAATGTCCTCTGTTATTATAATATACAGTGCCCCCTATCATTACATAATGTCCTCTGTTATTATAATATACAGTGACCCCTATCATAACATAATGTCCTCTGATATTATAATATACAGTGCCCCCTATCATTATATAATGTCCTCTCTTATTATAATATACAGTGCCCCCTATCATTACATAGTGTCCTCTGTTATTATAATATACAGTGCCCCTTATATTACATAATGTCCTCTATTATTATAATATACAGTGCCCCCTATCATTATATAATGTCCTCTCTTATTATAATATACAGTGCCCCCAATTATTACATAATGTCCTCTGTTATTATAATATACAGTGCCCCTTATATTACATAATTTCCTCTGTTATTATAATATACAGTGTCCCCTATCATTATATAATGTCCTCTCTTATTATAATATACAGTGCCCCTATCAATACATAATGTCCTCTGTTATTATAATATACAGTGCCCCCTATCATAACATAATGTCCTCTGATATTATAATATACAGTGCCCCCTATCATTATATAATGTCCTCTGTTATTATAATATACAGTGCCCCTTTATATTACATAATGTCCTCTGTTATTATAATATACAGTGCCCCTTATATTACATAATGTCTTCTGTTATTATAATATACAGTGCCCTTTATATTACATAATGTCCTCTGTTATTATAATATACAGTGCCCCCTATCATTATATAATGTCCTCTGTTATTATAATATACAGTGCCCTTTATATTACATAATGTCCTCTGTTATTATAATATACAGTGCCACTTATATTACATAATGTCCTCTGTTATTATAATATACAGTGCCCCCTATCATTACATAATGTCCTCTGTTATTATAATATACAGTGCCCCCTATCATTACATAATGTCCTCTGTTATTATAATATACAGTGCCCCTTATATTACATAATGTCCTCTATTATTATAATATACAGTGCCTCCTATCATTATATTAATGTTCCTCTGCTTATTATAATATACAGTGCCCCCTATTATTACATAATGTCCCTCTGTTATTATAATATACAGTGCCCCCTATCATTACATAATGTCCTCTGTTATTATAATATACAGTGCCCCTTATATTACATAATGTCCTCTGTTATTATAATATACAGTGCCCCTTACATTACATAATTTCCTCTGTTATTATAATATACAGTGCCCCTTATATAACATAATGTCCTCTGTTATTATAATATACAGTGCCACTTATATTACATAATGTCCTCTGTTATTATAATATACAGTGCCCCCTATCATTACATAATGTCCTCTGTTATTATAATATACAGTGCACCCTATCATTACATAATGTCCTCTGTTATTATAATATACAGTGCCCCTTATAATACATAATGTCCTCTGTTAATATAATATACAGTGCCCCCTATCATTACATAATGTCCTCTGTTATTATAATATACAGTGCCCCCTATCATTATATAATGTCCTCTCTTATTATAATATACAGTGTCCCCTATCATTACATTATGTCCTCTGTTATTATAATATACAGTGCCCCCTATCATTACATAATATCCTCTGTTATTATAATATACAGTGCCCCCTATCATTACATAATGTCCTCTGTTATTATAATATACAGTGCCCCTTATATTACATAATGTCCTCTATTATTATAATATGCAGTGCCCCCTATCATTATATAATGTCCTCTCTTATTATAATATACAGTGCACCCAATCATTACATAATGTCCTCTGTTTTTATAATATACAGTGCCCCCTATCATTACATAATGTCCTCTGTTATTATAATATACAGTGCCCCCTTATATTACATAATGTCCTCTGTTATTATAATATAAAGTGCCCCTTATATTACATAATGTCCTCTGTTATTATAATATACAGTGCCCCCTATCATTACATAATGTCCTCTGTTATTATAATATACAGTGCCCCTAATATTACATAATGTCCTCTGTTATTATAATATACAGTGCCCCCCTATCATTATATAATGTCCTCTCTTATTATAATATACAGTGCCCCCTATCATTACATAATGTCCTCTGTTATTATAATATACAGTGCCCCTTATATTACATAATGTCCTCTATTATTATAATATACAGTGCCCCCAATTAATACATAATGTCCTCTGTTATTATAATATACAGTGCCCCCTATCATTACATAATGTCCTCTGTTATTATAATATACAGTGCCCCTTATATTACATAATGTCCTCTGTTATTATAATATACAGTCCCCCCTATAATTATATAATGTCCTCTCTTATTATAATATACAGTGCCCCCTATCATTACATAATGTCCTCTCATTATAATATACAGTGCCCCTTATATTACATAATGTCCTCTGTTATTATAATATACAGTGCCCCTTATATTACATGATGTCCTCTGATATTATAATATACAGTGCCCCCTATCATTATATAATGTCCTCTGTTATTATAATATACAGTGCCCCTTATATTACATAATGTCCTCTGTTATTATAATATACAGTGCCCCCTATCATTACATAATGTCCTCTGTTATTATAATATACAGTGCCCCTTATATTACATAATGTCCTCTGTTATTATAATATACAGTACCCCTTATATTACATAATGTCCTCTGTTATTATAATATACAGTGCCCCCTATCATTACATAATGTCCTCTGTTATTATAATATACAGTGCCCCTTATATTACATAATGTCCTCTGTTATTATAATATACAGTGCCCCCTATCATTATATAATGTCCTCTCTTATTATAATATACAGTGCCCTCTATCATTACATAATGTCCTCTGTTATTATAATATACAGTGCCCCTTATATTACATAATGTCCTCTATTATTATAATATACAGTGCCCCCAATTAATACATAATGTCCTCTGTTATTATAATATACAGTGCCCCCTATCATTACATAATGTCCTCTGTTATTATAATATACAGTGCCCCTTATATTACATAATGTCCTCTGTTATTATAATATACAGTGCCCCTTATATTACATAATGTCCTCTGATATTATAATATACAGTGCCCCCCTCTCATTATATAATGTCCTCTGTTATTATAATATACAGTGCCCCTTATATTACATAATGTCCTCTGTTATTATAATATACAGTGCCCCATATTATCACATAATGTCCTCTGTTATTATAATATACAGTGCCCCTTATATTACATAATTTCCTCTGTTATTATAATATACAGTGCCCCCTATAATTATATAATGTCCTCTCTTATTATAATATACAGTGCCCCCTATCATTACATAATGTCCCTCTCTTATTATAATCTACAGTGCCCCTTATATTACATAATGTCCTCTGTTATTATAATATACAGTGCCCCTTATATTACATAATGTCCTCTGATATTATAATATACAGTGCCCCCTATCATTATATAATGTCCTCTGTTATTATAATATACAGTGCCCCTTATATTACATAATGTCCTCTGTTATTATAATATACAGTGCCCCCTATCATTACATAATGTCCTCTGTTATTATAATATACAGTGCCCCTTATATTACATAATTTCCTCTGTTATTATAATATACAGTGCCCCCTATCATTATATAATGTCCTCTCTTATTATAATATACAGTGCCCCTATCAATACATAATGTCCTCTGTTATTATAATATACAGTGCCCCCTATCATAACATAATGTCCTCTGATATTATAATATACAGTGCCCCCTATCATTATATAATGTCCTCTGTTATTATAATATACAGTGCCCTTTATATTACATAATGTCCTCTGTTATTATAATATACAGTGCCCCTTATATTACATAATGTCTTCTGTTATTATAATATACAGTGCCCCCCTATCATTATATAATGTCCTCTGTTATTATAATATACAGTGCCCTTTATATTACATAATGTCCTCTGTTATTATAATATACAGTGCCACTTATATTACATAATGTCCTCTGTTATTATAATATACAGTGCCCCCTATCATTACATAATGTCCTCTGTTATTATAATATACAGTACCCCCTATCATTACATAATGTCCTCTGTTATTATAATATACAGTGCCCCCCTATCATTACATAATGTCCTCTGTTATTATAATATACAGTGCCCCTTATATTACATAATGTCCTCTGTTATTATAATATACAGTGCCCCCTATCATTATATAATGTCCTCTCTTATTATAATATACAGTGCCCCTATCATTACATAATGTCCTCTGTTATTATAATATACAGTGCAACTTATATTACATAATGTCCTCTATTATTATAATATACAGTGCCCCCTATCATTATATAATGTCCTCTCTTATTATAATATACAGTGCCCCCAATTATTACATAATGTCCTCTGTTATTATAATATACAGTGCCCTCTATCATTACATAATGTCCTCTGTTATTATAATATACAGTGCCCCTTATATTACATAATGTCCTCTGTTATTATAATATACAGTGCCCCTTACATTACATAATGTCCTCTGTTATTATAATATACAGTGCCCCTTATATAACATAATGTCCTCTGTTATTATAATATACAGTGCCACTTATATTACATAATGTCCTCTGTTATTATAATATACAGTGCCCCCTATCATTACATAATGTCCTCTGTTATTATAATATACAGTGCCCCCTATCATTACATAATGTCCTCTGTTATTATAATATACAGTGCCCCCTATCATTACATAATGTCCTCTGTTATTATAATGTACAGTGCCCCCTATCATTACATAATGTCCTCTGTTATTATAATATACAGTGCCCCCTATCATTACATAATGTCCTCTCTTATTATAATATACAGTGCCCCCAATTATTACATAATGTCCTCTGTTATTATAATATACAGTGCCCCCTATCATTACATAATGTCCTCTGTTATTATAATATACAGTGCCCCTTACATTACATAATGTCCTCTGTTATTATAATATACAGTGCCCCTTATATAACATAATGTCCTCTGTTATTATAATATACAGTGCCACTTATATTACATAATGTCCTCTGTTATTATAATATACAGTGCCCCCTATCATTACATAATGTCCTCTGTTATTATAATATACAGTGCCCCCTATCATTACATAATGTCCTCTGTTATTATAATATACAGTGCCCCTTATATTACATAATTTCCTCTGTTATTATAATATACAGTGCCCCCTATAATTATATAATGTCCTCTCTTATTATAATATACAGTGCCCCCTATCATAACATAATGTCCTCTCTTATTATAATATACAGTGCCCCTTATATTACATAATGTCCTCTGTTATTATAATATACAGTGCCCCTTATATTACATAATGTCCTCTGATATTATAATATACAGTGCCCCCTATCATTATATAATGTCCTCTGTTATTATAATATACAGTGCCCCTTATATTACATAATGTCCTCTGTTATTATAATATACAGTGCCCCCTATCATTACATAATGTCCTCTGTTATTATAATATACAGTGCCCCTTATATTACATAATTTCCTCTGTTATTATAATATACAGTGCCCCCTATCATTATATAATGTCCTCTCTTATTATAATATACAGTGCCCCTATCAATACATAATGTCCTCTGTTATTATAATATACAGTGCCCCCTATCATAACATAATGTCCTCTGATATTATAATATACAGTGCCCCCTATCATTATATAATGTCCTCTGTTATTATAATATACAGTGCCCTTTATATTACATAATGTCCTCTGTTATTATAATATACAGTGCCCCTTATATTACATAATGTCCCTCTATTATTATAATATACAGTGCCCCCCTATCATTACATAATGTCCTCTGTTATTATAATATACAGTGCCCCTTATATTACATAATGTCCTCTATTATTATAATATACAGTGCCCCCTATCATTATATAATGTCCTCTCTTATTATAATATACAGTGCCCCCAATTATTACATAATGTCCTCTGTTATTATAATATACAGTGCCCCCTATTATTACATAATGTCCTCTGTTATTATAATATACAGTGCCCCCTTATATTACATAATGTCCTCTGTTATTATAATATACAGTGCCCCTTACATTACATAATGTCCTCTGTTATTATAATATACAGTGCCCCCTTATATAACATAATGTCCTCTGTTATTATAATATACAGTGCCCCTTATATAACATAATGTCCTCTCTTATTATAATATACAGTGCCCCAATTATTACATAATGTCCTCTGTTATTATAATATACAGTGCACCTATCAATACATAATGTCCTCTGTTATTATAATATACAGTGCCCCTTATATTACATAATGTCCTCTGTTATTATAATATACAGTGCCCCTATCAATACATAATGTCCTCTGTTATTATAATATACAGTGCCCCCTATCATAACATAATGTCCCTCTGATATTATAATATACAGTGCCCCCTATCATTATATAATGTCCTCTCTTATTATAATATACAGTGCCCCCTATCATTACATAATGTCGTCTGTTATTATAATATACAGTGCCCCCTTATATTACATAATGTCCTCTGTTATTATAATATACAGTGCCCCCTATCATTACATAATGTCCTCTGTTATTATAATATACAGTGCCCCTTATATAACATAATGTCCTCTGTTTTTATAATATACAGTGCCACTTATATTACATAATGTCCTCTGTTATTATAATATACAGTGCCCCTCTATCATTACATAATGTCCTCTGTTATTATAATATACAGTGCACCCTATCATTACATAATGTCCTCTGTTATTATAATATACAGTGCCCCTTATATTACATAATGTCCTCTATTATTATAATATACAGTGCCCCCTATCATTACATAATGTCCTCTGTTATTATAATATACAGTGCCCCTCATATTACATAATGTCCTCTATTATTATAATATACAGTGTCCCCAATTAATACGTAATGTCCTCTGTTATTATAATATACAGTGCCCCCAATTATTACATAATGTCCTCTGTTATTATAATATACAGTGCCCCCTATTATTACATAATGTCCCTCTGTTATTATAATATACAGTGCCCCTTATATTACACAATGTCCTCTGTTATTATAATATACAGTGCCCCTTACATTACATAATGTCCTCTGTTATTATAATATACAGTGCCCCTTATATAACATAATGTCCCTCTGTTATTATAATATACAGTGCCCCTTATATAACATAATGTCCTCTCTTATTATAATATACAGTGCCCCCAATTATTACATAATGTCCTCTGTTATTATAATATACAGTGCCCCCTATCATTACATAATGTCATCTGTTATTATAATATACAGTGCCCCTTATACTACATAATGTCCTCTGTTATTATAATATACAGTGCCCCTATCAATACATAATGTCCTCTGTTATTATAATATACAGTGCCCCCTATCATAACATAATGTCCTCTGATATTATAATATACAGTGCCCCCTATCATTATATAATGTCCTCTCTTATTATAATATACAGTGCCCCCTATCATTACATAATGTCCTCTGTTATTATAATATACAGTGCCCCCTATCATTATATAATGTCCTCTCTTATTATAATATACAGTGCCCCCTATCATTACATAATGTCTTCTGTTATTATAATATACAGTGCCCCCTATCATTATATAATGTCCTCTGTTAATATAATATACAGTGCCCTTATATTACATAATGTCCTCTGTTATTATAATATACAGTGCCAATATATTACATAATGTCCTCTGTTATTATAATATACAGTGCCCCCTATCATTACATAATGTCCTCTGTTATTATAATATACAGTGCCCCCTATCATTACATAATGTCCTCTGTTATTAAAATATACAGTGCCCCCCTTATCATTACATAATGTCCTCTGTTATTATAATATACAGTGCCCCTTATATTACATAATGTCCTCTATTATTATAATATACAGTGCCCCCTATCATTATATAATGTCCTCTCTTATTATAATATACAGTGCCCCCAATTATTACATAATGTCCTCTGTTATTATAATATACAGTGCCCCCTATCATTACATAATGTCCTATGTTATTATAATATACAGTGCCCCTTATATTACATAATGTCCTCTGTTATTATAATATATAGTGCCCCTTACATTACATAATGTCCTCTGTTATTATAATATACAGTGCCACTTATATTACATAATGTCCTCTGTTATTATAATATACAGTGCCCCCTATCATTACATAATGTCCTCTGTTATTATAATATACAGTGCACCCTATCATTACATAATGTCCTCTGTTATTATAATATACAGTGCCCCTTATATTACATAATGTCCTCTGTTATTATAATATACAGTGCCCCCTATCATTACATAATGTCCTCTGTTATTATAATATACAGTGCCCCCTATCATTACATAATGTCCTCTGTTATTATAATATACAGTGCCCCTTATATTACATAATGTCCTCTGTTATTATAATATACAGTGCCCCTTATATTACATAATGTCCTCTGTTATTATAATATACAGTGCCCCCTATCATTACATAATGTCCTATGTTATTACAATATACAGTGCCCCTTATATTACATAATGTCCTCTGTTATTATAATATACAGTGCCCCTTATATTACATAATTTCCTCTGTTATTATAATATACAGTGCCACCTATCATTATATAATGTCCTCTGTTATTATAATATACAGTGTCCCCTATCATTACATTATGTCCTCTGTTATTATAATATACAGTGCCCCCTATCATTACATAATGTCCTTTGTTATTATAATATACAGTGCCCCCTATCATTACATAATGTCCTCTGTTACTATAATATACAGTGCCCCTTATATTACATAATGTCCTCTATTATTATAATATACAGTGCCCCCTATTATTATATAATGTCCTCTCTTATTATAATATACAGTGCCCCCAATCATTACATAATGTCCTCTGTTATTATAATATACAGTGCCCCCTATCATTACATAATGTCCTCTGTTATTATAATATACAGTGCCCCTTATATTACATAATGTCCTCTGTTATTATAATATAAAGTGCCCCTTATATTACATAATGTCCTCTGTTATTATAATATACAGTGCACCCTATCATTACATAATGTCCTCTGTTATTATAATATACAGTGCCCCTTATATTACATAATGTCCTCTGTTATTATAATATACAGTGCCCCCTATCATTACATAATGTCCTCTGTTATTATAATATACAGTGCCCCCTATCATTACATAATGTCCTCTGTTATTATAATATACAGTGACCCCTATCATAACATAATGTCCTCTGATATTATAATATACAGTGCCCCCTATCATTATATAATGTCCTCTCTTATTATAATATACAGTGCCCCCTATCATTACATAGTGTCCTCTGTTATTATAATATACAGTGCCCCTTATATTACATAATGTCCTCTATTATTATAATATACAGTGCCCCCTATCATTATATAATGTCCTCTCTTATTATAATATACAGTGCCCCCAATTATTACATAATGTCCTCTGTTATTATAATATACAGTGCCCCTTATATTACATAATTTCCTCTGTTATTATAATATACAGTGCCCCCTATCATTATATAATGTCCTCTCTTATTATAATATACAGTGCCCCTATCAATACATAATGTCCTCTGTTATTATAATATACAGTGCCCCCTATCATAACATAATGTCCTCTGATATTATAATATACAGTGCCCCCTATCATTATATAATGTCCTCTGTTATTATAATATACAGTGCCCTTTATATTACATAATGTCCTCTGTTATTATAATATACAGTGCCCCTTATATTACATAATGTCTTCTGTTATTATAATATACAGTGCCCTTTATATTACATAATGTCCTCTGTTATTATAATATACAGTGCCCCCTATCATTATATAATGTCCTCTGTTATTATAATATACAGTGCCCTTTATATTACATAATGTCCTCTGTTATTATAATATACAGTGCCACTTATATTACATAATGTCCTCTGTTATTATAATATACAGTGCCCCCTATCATTACATAATGTCCTCTGTTATTATAATATACAGTGCCCCCTATCATTACATAATGTCCTCTGTTATTATAATATACAGTGCCCCTTATATTACATAATGTCCTCTATTATTATAATATACAGTGCCTCCTATCATTATATAATGTCCTCTCTTATTATAATATACAGTGCCCCCAATTATTACATAATGTCCTCTGTTATTATAATATACAGTGCCCCCTATCATTACAAAATGTCCTCTGTTATTATAATATACAGTGCCCCTTATATTACATAATGTCCTCTGTTATTATAATATACAGTGCCCCTTACATTACATAATTTCCTCTGTTATTATAATATACAATGCCCCTTATATAACATAATGTCCTCTGTTATTATAATATACAGTGCCACTTATATTACATAATGTCCTCTGTTATTATAATATACAGTGCCCCCTATCATTACATAATGTCCTCTGTTATTATAATATACAGTGCACCCTATCATTACATAATGTCCTCTGTTATTATAATATACAGTGCCCCTTATATTACATAATGTCCTCTGTTATTATAATATACAGTGCCCCCTATCATTACATAATGTCCTCTGTTATTATAATATACAGTGCCCCCTATCATTACATAATGTCCTCTGTTATTATAATATACAGTGCCCCTTATATTACATAATGTCCTCTGTTATTATAATATACAGTGCCCCCTATCATTACATAATGTCCTCTGTTATTATAATATACAGTGCCCCCTATCATTACATAATGTCCTATGTTATTATAATATACAGTGCCCCTTATATTACATAATGTCCTCTGTTATTGTAATATACAGTGCCCCTTATATTACATAATTTCCTCTGTTATTATAATATACAGTGCCCCCTATCATTATATAATGTCCTCTCTTATTATAATATACAGTGTCCCCTATCATTACATTATGTCCTCTGTTATTATAATATACAGTGCCCCCTATCATTATATAATGTCCTCTCTTATTATAATATACAGTGCCCCCTATCATTACATAATATCCTCTGTTATTATAATATACAGTGCCCCCTATCATTACATAATGTCCTCTGTTATTATAATATACAGTGCCCCTTATATTACATAATGTCCTCTATTATTATAATATGCAGTGCCCCCTATCATTATATAATGTCCTCTCTTATTATAATATACAGTGCACCCAATCATTACATAATGTCCTCTGTTATTATAATATACAGTGCCCCCTATCATTACATAATGTCCTCTGTTATTATAATATACAGTGCCCCTTATATTACATAATGTCCTCTGTTATTATAATATAAAGTGCCCCTTATATTACATAATGTCCTCTGTTATTATAATATACAGTGCCCCCTATCATTACATAATGTCCTCTGTTATTATAATATACAGTGCCCCTTATATTACATAATGTCCTCTGTTATTATAATATACAGTGCCCCCTATCATTATATAATGTCCTCTCTTATTATAATATACAGTGCCCCCTATCATTACATAATGTCCTCTGTTATTATAATATACAGTGCCCCTTATATTACATAATGTCCTCTATTATTATAATATACAGTGCCCCCAATTAATACATAATGTCCTCTGTTATTATAATATACAGTGCCCCCTATCATTACATAATGTCCTCTGTTATTATAATATACAGTGCCCCTTATATTACATAATGTCCTCTGTTATTATAATATACAGTCCCCCCTATAATTATATAATGTCCTCTCTTATTATAATATACAGTGCCCCCTATCATTACATAATGTCCTCTCTTATTATAATATACAGTGCCCCTTATATTACATAATGTCCTCTGTTATTATAATATACAGTGCCCCTTATATTACATGATGTCCTCTGATATTATAATATACAGCGCCCCCTATCATTATATAATGTCCTCTGTTATTATAATATACAGTGCCCCTTATATTACATAATGTCCTCTGTTATTATAATATACAGTGCCCCCTATCATTACATAATGTCCTCTGTTATTATAATATACAGTGCCCCTTATATTACATAATGTCCTCTGTTATTATAATATACAGTACCCCTTATATTACATAATGTCCTCTGTTATTATAATATACAGTGCCCCCTATCATTACATAATGTCCTCTGTTATTATAATATACAGTGCCCCTTATATTACATAATGTCCTCTGTTATTATAATATACAGTGCCTCCTATCATTATATAATGTCCTCTCTTATTATAATATACAGTGCCCTCTATCATTACATAATGTCCTCTGTTATTATAATATACAGTGCCCCTTATATTACATAATGTCCTCTCTTATTATAATATACAGTGCCCCCAATTAATACATAATGTCCTCTGTTATTATAATATACAGTGCCCCCTATCATTACATAATGTCCTCTGTTATTATAATATACAGTGCCCCTTATATTACATAATGTCCTCTGTTATTATAATATACAGTGCCCCTTATATTACATAATGTCCTCTGATATTATAATATACAGTGCCCCCTATCATTATATAATGTCCTCTGTTATTATAATATACAGTGCCCCTTATATTACATAATGTCCTCTGTTATTATAATATACAGTGCCCCCTATTATCACATAATGTCCTCTGTTATTATAATATACAGTGCCCCTTATATTACATAATTTCCTCTGTTATTATAATATACAGTGCCCCCTATAATTATATAATGTCCTCTCTTATTATAATATACAGTGCCCCCTATCATTACATAATGTCCTCTGTTATTATAATATACAGTGCCCCTTATATTACATAATGTCCTCTGATATTATAATATACAGTGCCCCCTATCATTATATAATGTCCTCTGTTATTATAATATACAGTGCCCCTTATATTACATAATGTCCTCTGTTATTATAATATACAGTGCCCCCTATCATTACATAATGTCCTCTGTTATTATAATATACAGTGCCCCCTATCATTACATAATGTCCTCTGTTATTATAATATACAGTGCCCCTTATATTACATAATTTCCTCTGTTATTATAATATACAGTGCCCCCTATCATTATATAATGTCCTCTCTTATTATAATATACAGTGCCCCTATCAATACATAATGTCCTCTGTTATTATAATATACAGTGCCCCCTATCATAACATAATGTCCTCTGATATTATAATATACAGTGCCCCCTATCATTATATAATGTCCTCTGTTATTATAATATACAGTGCCCTTTATATTACATAATGTCCTCTGTTATTATAATATACAGTGCCCCTTATATTACATAATGTCTTCTGTTATTATAATATACAGTGCCCCCTATCATTATATAATGTCCTCTGTTATTATAATATACAGTGCCCTTTATATTACATAATGTCCTCTGTTATTATAATATACAGTGCCACTTATATTACATAATGTCCTCTGTTATTATAATATACAGTGCCCCCTATCATTACATAATGTCCTCTGTTATTATAATATACAGTACCCCCTATCATTACATAATGTCCTCTGTTATTATAATATACAGTGCCCCCCTATCATTACATAATGTCCTCTGTTATTATAATATACAGTGCCCCTTATATTACATAATGTCCTCTGTTATTATAATATACAGTGCCCCCTATCATTATATAATGTCCTCTCTTTTTATAATATACAGTGCCCCTATCATTACATAATGTCCTCTGTTATTATAATATACAGTGCCCCTTATATTACATAATGTCCTCTATTATTATAATATACAGTGCCCCCTATCATTATATAATGTCCTCTCTTATTATAATATACAGTGCCCCCAATTATTACATAATGTCCTCTGTTATTATAATATACAGTGCCCCCTATCATTACATAATGTCCTCTGTTATTATAATATACAGTGCCCCTTATATTACATAATGTCCTCTGTTATTATAATATACAGTGCCCCTTACATTACATAATGTCCTCTGTTATTATAATATACAGTGCCCCTTATATAACATAATGTCCTCTGTTATTATAATATACAGTGTCACTTATATTACATAATGTCCTCTGTTATTATAATATACAGTGCCCTTTATATTACATAATGTCCTCTGTTATTATAATATACAGTGCCCCTTATATTACATAATGTCTTCTGTTATTATAATATACAGTGCCCCCTATCATTATATAATGTCCTCTGTTATTATAATATACAGTGCCCTTTATATTACATAATGTCCTCTGTTATTATAATATACAGTGCCACTTATATTACATAATGTCCTCTGTTATTATAATATACAGTGCCCCCTATCATTACATAATGTCCTCTGTTATTATAATATACAGTACCCCCTATCATTACATAATGTCCTCTGTTATTATAATATACAGTGCCCCCTATCATTACATAATGTCCTCTGTTATTATAATATACAGTGCCCCCTATCATTACATAATGTCCTCTCTTATTATAATATACAGTGCCCCCAATTATTACATAATGTCCTCTGTTATTATAATATACAGTGCCCCCTATCATTACATAATGTCCTCTGTTATTATAATATACAGTGCCCCTTACATTACATAATGTCCTCTGTTATTATAATATACAGTGCCCCTTATATAACATAATGTCCTCTGTTATTATAATATACAGTGCCACTTATATTACATAATGTCCTCTGTTATTATAATATACAGTGCCCCCTATCATTACATAATGTCCTCTGTTATTATAATATACAGTGCCCCCTATCATTACATAATGTCCTCTGTTATTATAATATACAGTGCCCCTTATATTACATAATTTCCTCTGTTATTATAATATACAGTGCCCCCTATAATTATATAATGTCCTCTCTTATTATAATATACAGTGCCCCCTATCATTACATAATGTCCTCTCTTATTATAATATACAGTGCCCCTTATATTACATAATGTCCTCTGTTATTATAATATACAGTGCCCCTTATATTACATAATGTCCTCTGATATTATAATATACAGTGCCCCCTATCATTATATAATGTCCTCTGTTATTATAATATACAGTGCCCCTTATATTACATAATGTCCTCTGTTATTATAATATACAGTGCCCCCTATCATTACATAATGTCCTCTGTTATTATAATATACAGTGCCCCTTATATTACATAATTTCCTCTGTTATTATAATATACAGTGCCCCCTATCATTATATAATGTCCTCTCTTATTATAATATACAGTGCCCCTATCAATACATAATGTCCTCTGTTATTATAATATACAGTGCCCCCTATCATAACATAATGTCCTCTGATATTATAATATACAGTGCCCCCTATCATTATATAATGTCCTCTGTTATTATAATATACAGTGCCCTTTATATTACATAATGTCCTCTGTTATTATAATATACAGTGCCCCTTATATTACATAATGTCTTCTGTTATTATAATATACAGTGCCCCCTATCATTATATAATGTCCTCTGTTATTATAATATACAGTGCCCTTTATATTACATAATGGCCTCTGTTATTATAATATACAGTGCCACTTATATTACATAATGTCCTCTGTTATTATAATATACAGTGCCCCCTATCATTACATAATGTCCTCTGTTATTATAATATACAGTGCCCCCTATCATTACATAATGTCCTCTGTTATTATAATATACAGTGCCCCTTATATTACATAATGTCCTCTGTTATTATAATATACAGTGCCCACTATCATTACATAATGTCCTCTCTTATTATAATATACAGTGCCCCTATCATTACATAATGTCCTCTGTTATTATAATATACAGTGCCCCTTATATTACATAATGTCCTCTATTATTATAATATACAGTGCCCCCTATCATTATATAATGTCCTCTCTTATTATAATATACAGTGCCCCCAATTATTACATAATGTCCTCTGTTATTATAATATACAGTGCCCCCTATCATTACATAATGTCCTCTGTTATTATAATATACAGTGCCCCTTATATTACATAATGTCCTCTGTTATTATAATATACAGTGCCCCTTACATTACATAATGTCCTCTGTTATTATAATATAGAGTGCCCCTTATATAACATAATGTCCTCTGTTATTATAATATACAGTGCCACTTATATTACATAATGTCCTCTGTTATTATAATATACAGTGCCCCCTATCATTACATAATGTCCTCTGTTATTATAATATACAGTGCCCCCTATCATTACATAATGTCCTCTGTTATTATAATATACAGTGCACCCTATCATTACATAATGTCCTCTGTTATTATAATGTACAGTGCCCCCTATCATTACATAATGTCCTCTGTTATTATAATATACAGTGCCCCCTATCATTACATAATGTCCTCTGTTATTATAATATACAGTGCCCCCAATTATTACATAATGTCCTCTGTTATTATAATATACAGTGCCCCCTATCATTACATAATGTCCTCTGTTATTATAATATACAGTGCCCCTTATATTACATAATGTCCTCTGTTATTATAATATACAGTGCCCCTTATATAACATAATGTCCTCTGTTATTAAAATATACAGTGCCACTTATATTACATAATGTCCTCTGTTATTATAATATACAGTGCCCCCTATCATTACATAATGTCCTCTGTTATTATAATATACAGTGCCCCCTATCATTACAAAATGTCCTCTGTTATTATAATATACAGTGCCCCTTATATTACATAATTTCCTCTGTTATTATAATATACAGTGCCCCCTATAATTATATAATGTCCTCTCTTATTATAATATACAGTGCCCCCTATCATTACATAATGTCCTCTCTTATTATAATATACAGTGCCCCTTATATTACATAATGTCCTCTGTTATTATAATATACAGTGCCCCTTATATTACATAATGTCCTCTGATATTATAATATACAGTGCCCCCTATCATTATATAATGTCCTCTGTTATTATAATATACAGTGCCCCTTATATTACATAATGTCCTCTGTTATTATAATATACAGTGCCCCCTATCATTACATAATGTCCTCTGTTATTATAATATACAGTGCCCCTTATATTACATAATTTCCTCTGTTATTATAATATACAGTGCCCCCTATCATTATATAATGTCCTCTCTTATTATAATATACAGTGCCCCTATCAATACATAATGTCCTCTGTTATTATAATATACAGTGCCCCCTATCATAACATAATGTCCTCTGATATTATAATATACAGTGCCCCCTATCATTATATAATGTCCTCTGTTATTATAATATACAGTGCCCTTTATATTACATAATGTCCTCTGTTATTATAATATACAGTGCCCCTTATATTACATAATGTCTTCTGTTATTATAATATACAGTGCCCCCTATCATTATATAATGTCCTCTGTTATTATAATATACAGTGCCCTTTATATTACATAATGTCCTCTGTTATTATAATATACAGTGCCACTTATATTACATAATGTCCTCTGTTATTATAATATACAGTGCCCCCTATCATTACATAATGTCCTCTGTTATTATAATATACAGTGCCCCCTATCATTACATAATGTCCTCTGTTATTATAATATACAGTGCCCCCCTATCATTACATAATGTCCTCTGTTATTATAATATACAGTGCCCCTTATATTACATAATGTCCTCTGTTATTATAATATACAGTGCCCCCTATCATTATATAATGTCCTCTCTTATTATAATATACAGTGCCCCTATCATTACATAATGTCCTCTGTTATTATAATATACAGTGCCCCTTATATTACATAATGTCCTCTATTATTATAATATACAGTGCCCCCTATCATTATATAATGTCCTCTGTTATTATAATATACAGTGCCCCTTACATTACATAATGTCCTCTGTTATTATAATATACAGTGCCCCCTATCATTACATAATGTCCTCTGTTATTATAATATACAGTGCCCCTTATATTACATAATGTCCTCTGTTATTATAATATACAGTGCCCCTTATATAACATAATGTCCTCTGTTATTATAATATACAGTGCCACTTATATTACATAATGTCCTCTGTTATTATAATATACAGTGCCCCCTATCATTACATAATGTCCTCTGTTATTATAATATACAATGCCCCCTATCATTACATAATGTCCTCTGTTATTATAATATACAGTGCCCCTTATATTACATAATGTCCTCTGTTATTATAATATACAGTGCCCCCTATCATTACATAATGTCCTCTGTTATTATAATATACAGTGCCCCCTATCATTACATAATGTCCTCTGTTATTATAATATACAATGCCCCCTATCATTACATAATGTCCTCTGTTATTATAATATACAGTGCCCCCTATCATTACATAAAGTCCTCTGTTATTATAATATACAGTGCACCCTATCATTACATAATGTCCTCTGTTATTATAATATACAGTGCCCCTTATATTACATAATGTCCTCTGTTATTATAATATACAGTGCCCCTTATATAACATAATGTCCTCTGTTATTATAATATACAGTGCCACTTATATTACATAATGTCCTCTGTTATTATAATATACAGTGCCCCCTATCACTACATAATGTCCTCTGTTATTATAATATACAGTGCCCCCTATCATTACATAATGTCCTCTGTTATTATAATATACAATGCCCCCTATCATTACATAATGTCCTCTGTTATTATAATATACAGTGCCCCCTATCATTATATAATGTCCTCTCTTATTATAATATACAGTGCCCCCAATTATTACATAATGTCCTCTGTTATTATAATATACAGTGCCCCCTATCATTACATAATGTCCTCTGTTATTATAATATACAGTGCCCCTTATATTACATAATGTCCTCTGTTATTATAATATACAGTGCCCCTTACATTACATAATGTCCTCTGTTATTATAATATACAGTGTCCCTTATATAACATAATGTCCTCTGTTATTATAATATACAGTGCCACTTATATTACATAATGTCCTCTGTTATTATAATATACAGTGCCCCCTATCATTACATAATGTCCTCTGTTATTATAATATACAGTGCACCCTATCATTACATAATGTCCTCTGTTATTATAATGTACACTGCCCCCTATCATTACATAATGTCCTCTGTTATTATAATATACAGTGCCCCCTATCATTACATAATGTCCTCTGTTATTATAATATACAGTGCCCCCTATCATTACATAATGTCCTCTGTTATTATAATATAAAGTGCCCCTTATATTACATAATGTCCTCTGTTATTATAATATACAGTGCCCCCTATCATTACATAATGTCCTTTGTTATTATAATATACAGTGCCCCTTATATTACATAATGTCCTCTGTTATTATAATATACAGTGCCCCCTATTATTACATAATGTCCTCTGTTATTATAATATACAGTGCCCCTTATATTACATAATGTCCTCTGTTATTATAATATACAGTGCCCCTTATATAACATAATGTCCTCTGTTATTATAATATACAGTGCCCCTTATATAACATAATGTCCTCTCTTATTATAATATACAGTGCCCCCAATTATTACATAATGTCCTCTGTTATTATAATATACAGTGCCCCTATCAATACATAATGTCCTCTGTTATTATAATATACAGTGCTCCTTATATTACATAATGTCCTCTGTTATTATAATATACAGTTCCCCTATCAATACATAATGTCCTCTGTTATTATAATATACAGTGCCCCCTATCATAACATAATGTCCTCTGATATTATAATATACAGTGCCCCCTATCATTATATAATGTCCTCTCTTATTATAATATACAGTGCCCCCTATCATTACATAATGTCCTCTGTTATTATAATATACAGTGCCCCTTATATTACATAATGTCCTCTGTTATTATAATATACAGTGCCCCTTACATTACATAATGTCCTCTGTTATTATAATATACAGTGCCCCTTATATAACATAATGTCCTCTGTTATTATAATATACAGTGCCACTTATATTACATAATGTCCTCTGTTATTATAATATACAGTGCCCCCTATCATTACATAATGTCCTCTGTTATTATAATATACAGTGCACCCTATCATTACATAATGTCCTCTGTTATTATAATATACAGTGCCCCTTATATTACATAATGTCCTCTATTATTATAATATACAGTGCCCCCTATCATTACATAATGTCCTCTGTTATTATAATATACAGTGCCCCTTATATTACATAATGTCCTCTATTATTATAATATACAGTGCCCCCTATCATTATATAATGTCCTCTCTTATTATAATATACAGTGCCCCCAATTATTACATAATGTCCTCTGTTATTATAATATACAGTGCCCCCTATTATTACATAATGTCCTCTGTTATTATAATATACAGTGCCCCTTATATTACATAATGTCCTCTGTTATTATAATATACAGTGCCCCTTACATTACATAATGTCCTCTGTTATTATAATATACAGTGCCCCTTATATAACATAATGTCCTCTGTTATTATAATATACAGTGCCCCTTATATAACATAATGTCCTCTCTTATTATAATATACAGTGCCCCCAATTATTACATAATGTCCTCTGTTATTATAATATACAGTGCCCCCTATCATTACATAATGTCATCTGTTATTATAATATACAGTGCCCCTTATATTACATAATGTCCTCTGTTATTATAATATACAGTGCCCCCTATCATAACATAATGTCCTCTGATATTATAATATACAGTGCCCCCTATCATTATATAATATCCTCTCTTATTATAATATACAGTGCCCCCTATCATTACATAATGTCCTCTGTTATTATAATATACAGTGCCCCTTATATTACATAATGTCTTCTGTTATTATAATATACAGTGCCCCCTATCATTATATAATGTCCTCTGTTAATATAATATACAGTGCCCTTTATATTACATAATGTCCTCTGTTATTATAATATACAGTGCCACTTATATTACATAATGTCCTCTGTTATTATAATATACAGTGCCCCCTATCATTACATAATGTCCTCTGTTATTATAATATACAGTGCCCCCTATCATTACATAATGTCCTTTGTTATTAAAATATACAGTGCCCCCCTTATCATTACATAATGTCCTTTGTTATTATAATATACAGTGCCCCTTATATTACATAATGTCCTCTGTTATTATAATATACAGTGCCCCCTATCATTACATAATGTCCTCTGTTATTAAAATATACAGTGCCCCCTTATCATTACATAATGTCCTCTGTTATTATAATATACAGTGCCACTTATATTACATAATGTCCTCTGTTATTATAATATACAGTGCCCCCTATCATTACATAATGTCCTCTGTTATTATAATATACAGTGCACCCTATCATTACATAATGTCCTCTGTTATTATAATATACAGTGCACCCTATCATTACATAATGTCCTCTGTTATTATAATATACAGTGCCCCTTATATTACATAATGTCCTCTGTTATTATAATATACAGTGCACCCTATCATTACATAATGTCCTCTGTTATTATAATATACAGTGCCCCTTATATTACATAATGTCCTCTGTTATTATAATATACAGTGCCCCCTATCATTACATAATGTCCTCTGTTATTATAATATACAGTGCCCCCTATCATTACATAATGTCCTCTGTTATTATAATATACAGTGCCCCTTATATTACATAATGTCCTCTGTTATTATAATATACAGTGCCCCTTATATTACATAATGTCCTCTGTTATTATAATATACAGTGCCCCCTATCATTACATAATGTCCTATGTTATTATAATATACAGTGCCCCTTATATTACATAATGTCCTCTGTTATTATAATATACAGTGCCCCTTATATTACATAATTTCCTCTGTTATTATAATATACAGTGCCACCTATCATTATATAATGTCCTCTGTTATTATAATATACAGTGTCCCCTATCATTACATTATGTCCTCTGTTATTATAATATACAGTGCCACTTATATTACATAATGTCCTCTGTTATTATAATATACAGTGCCCCTTACATTACATAATGTCCTCTGTTATTATAATATACAGTGCCACTTATATTACATAATGTCCTCTGTTATTATAATATACAGTGCCCCCTATCATTACATAATATCCTCTGTTATTATAATATACAGTGCCCCCTATCATTACATAATGTCCTCTGTTATTATAATATACAGTGCCCCTTATATTACATAATGTCCTCTATTATTATAATATGCAGTGCCCCCTATCATTATATAATGTCCTCTCTTATTATAATATACAGTGCACCCAATCATTACATAATGTCCTCTGTTATTATAATATACAGTGCCCCCTATCATTACATAATGTCCTCTGTTATTATAATATACAGTGCCCCTTATATTACATAATGTCCTCTGTTATTATAATATAAAGTGCCCCTTATATTACATAATGTCCTCTGTTATTATAATATACAGTGCCCCCTATCATTACATAATGTCCTCTGTTATTATAATATACAGTGCCCCTTATATTACATAATGTCCTCTGTTATTATAATATACAGTGCCCCTTATATTACATAATGTCCTCTGTTATTATAATATACAGTGCCCCTTATATTACATAATGTCCTCTGTTATTATAATATACAGTGCCCCCTATCATTACATAATGTCCTCTGTTATTATAATATACAGTGCCCCCTATCATTATATAATGTCCTCTCTTATTATAATATACAGTGCCCCCTATCATTACATAATGTCCTCTGTTATTATAATATACAGTGCCCCTTATATTACATAATGTCCTCTATTATTATAATATACAGTGCCCCCAATTAATACATAATGTCCTCTGTTATTATAATATACAGTGCCCCCTATCATTACATAATGTCCTCTGTTATTATAATATACAGTGCCCCTTATATTACATAATGTCCTCTGTTATTATAATATACAGTCCCCCCTATAATTATATAATGTCCTCTCTTATTATAATATACAGTGCCCCCTATCATTACATAATGTCCTCTCTTATTATAATATACAGTGCCCCTTATATTACATAATGTCCTCTGTTATTATAATATACAGTGCCCCTTATATTACATGATGTCCTCTGATATTATAATATACAGTGCCCCCTATCATTATATAATGTCCTCTGTTATTATAATATACAGTGCTCCTTATATTACATAATGTCCTCTGTTATTATAATATACAGTTCCCCTATCAATACATAATGTCCTCTGTTATTATAATATACAGTGCCCCCTATCATAACATAATGTCCTCTGATATTATAATATACAGTGCCCCCTATCATTATATAATGTCCTCTCTTATTATAATATACAGTGCCCCCTATCATTACATAATGTCCTCTGTTATTATAATATACAGTGCCCCTTATATTACATAATGTCCTCTGTTATTATAATATACAGTGCCCCTTACATTACATAATGTCCTCTGTTATTATAATATACAGTGCCCCTTATATAACATAATGTCCTCTGTTATTATAATATACAGTGCCACTTATATTACATAATGTCCTCTGTTATTATAATATACAGTGCCCCCTATCATTACATAATGTCCTCTGTTATTATAATATACAGTGCACCCTATCATTACATAATGTCCTCTGTTATTATAATATACAGTGCCCCTTATATTACATAATGTCCTCTATTATTATAATATACAGTGCCCCCTATCATTACATAATGTCCTCTGTTATTATAATATACAGTGCCCCTTATATTACATAATGTCCTCTATTATTATAATATACAGTGCCCCCTATCATTATATAATGTCCTCTCTTATTATAATATACAGTGCCCCCAATTATTACATAATGTCCTCTGTTATTATAATATACAGTGCCCCCTATTATTACATAATGTCCTCTGTTATTATAATATACAGTGCCCCTTATATTACATAATGTCCTCTGTTATTATAATATACAGTGCCCCTTACATTACATAATGTCCTCTGTTATTATAATATACAGTGCCCCTTATATAACATAATGTCCTCTGTTATTATAATATACAGTGCCCCTTATATAACATAATGTCCTCTCTTATTATAATATACAGTGCCCCCAATTATTACATAATGTCCTCTGTTATTATAATATACAGTGCCCCCTATCATTACATAATGTCATCTGTTATTATAATATACAGTGCCCCTTATATTACATAATGTCCTCTGTTATTATAATATACAGTGCCCCCTATCATAACATAATGTCCTCTGATATTATAATATACAGTGCCCCCTATCATTATATAATATCCTCTCTTATTATAATATACAGTGCCCCCTATCATTACATAATGTCCTCTGTTATTATAATATACAGTGCCCCTTATATTACATAATGTCTTCTGTTATTATAATATACAGTGCCCCCTATCATTATATAATGTCCTCTGTTAATATAATATACAGTGCCCTTTATATTACATAATGTCCTCTGTTATTATAATATACAGTGCCACTTATATTACATAATGTCCTCTGTTATTATAATATACAGTGCCCCCTATCATTACATAATGTCCTCTGTTATTATAATATACAGTGCCCCCTATCATTACATAATGTCCTCTGTTATTAAAATATACAGTGCCCCCCTTATCATTACATAATGTCCTTTGTTATTATAATATACAGTGCCCCTTATATTACATAATGTCCTCTGTTATTATAATATACAGTGCCCCCTATCATTACATAATGTCCTCTGTTATTAAAATATACAGTGCCCCCTTATCATTACATAATGTCCTCTGTTATTATAATATACAGTGCCACTTATATTACATAATGTCCTCTGTTATTATAATATACAGTGCCCCCTATCATTACATAATGTCCTCTGTTATTATAATATACAGTGCACCCTATCATTACATAATGTCCTCTGTTATTATAATATACAGTGCACCCTATCATTACATAATGTCCTCTGTTATTATAATATACAGTGCCCCTTATATTACATAATGTCCTCTGTTATTATAATATACAGTGCACCCTATCATTACATAATGTCCTCTGTTATTATAATATACAGTGCCCCTTATATTACATAATGTCCTCTGTTATTATAATATACAGTGCCCCCTATCATTACATAATGTCCTCTGTTATTATAATATACAGTGCCCCCTATCATTACATAATGTCCTCTGTTATTATAATATACAGTGCCCCTTATATTACATAATGTCCTCTGTTATTATAATATACAGTGCCCCTTATATTACATAATGTCCTCTGTTATTATAATATACAGTGCCCCCTATCATTACATAATGTCCTATGTTATTATAATATACAGTGCCCCTTATATTACATAATGTCCTCTGTTATTATAATATACAGTGCCCCTTATATTACATAATTTCCTCTGTTATTATAATATACAGTGCCACCTATCATTATATAATGTCCTCTGTTATTATAATATACAGTGTCCCCTATCATTACATTATGTCCTCTGTTATTATAATATACAGTGCCCCCTATCATTACATAATATCCTCTGTTATTATAATATACAGTGCCACTTATATTACATAATGTCCTCTGTTATTATAATATACAGTGCCCCTTACATTACATAATGTCCTCTGTTATTATAATATACAGTGCCACTTATATTACATAATGTCCTCTGTTATTATAATATACAGTGCCCCCTATCATTACATAATATCCTCTGTTATTATAATATACAGTGCCCCCTATCATTACATAATGTCCTCTGTTATTATAATATACAGTGCCCCTTATATTACATAATGTCCTCTATTATTATAATATGCAGTGCCCCCTATCATTATATAATGTCCTCTCTTATTATAATATACAGTGCACCCAATCATTACATAATGTCCTCTGTTATTATAATATACAGTGCCCCCTATCATTACATAATGTCCTCTGTTATTATAATATACAGTGCCCCTTATATTACATAATGTCCTCTGTTATTATAATATAAAGTGCCCCTTATATTACATAATGTCCTCTGTTATTATAATATACAGTGCCCCCTATCATTACATAATGTCCTCTGTTATTATAATATACAGTGCCCCTTATATTACATAATGTCCTCTGTTATTATAATATACAGTGCCCCTTATATTACATAATGTCCTCTGTTATTATAATATACAGTGCCCCTTATATTACATAATGTCCTCTGTTATTATAATATACAGTGCCCCCTATCATTACATAATGTCCTCTGTTATTATAATATACAGTGCCCCCTATCATTATATAATGTCCTCTCTTATTATAATATACAGTGCCCCCTATCATTACATAATGTCCTCTGTTATTATAATATACAGTGCCCCTTATATTACATAATGTCCTCTATTATTATAATATACAGTGCCCCCAATTAATACATAATGTCCTCTGTTATTATAATATACAGTGCCCCCTATCATTACATAATGTCCTCTGTTATTATAATATACAGTGCCCCTTATATTACATAATGTCCTCTGTTATTATAATATACAGTCCCCCCTATAATTATATAATGTCCTCTCTTATTATAATATACAGTGCCCCCTATCATTACATAATGTCCTCTCTTATTATAATATACAGTGCCCCTTATATTACATAATGTCCTCTGTTATTATAATATACAGTGCCCCTTATATTACATGATGTCCTCTGATATTATAATATACAGTGCCCCCTATCATTATATAATGTCCTCTGTTATTATAATATACAGTGCCCCTTATATTACATAATGTCCTCTGTTATTATAATATACAGTGCCCCCTATCATTACATAATGTCCTCTGTTATTATAATATACAGTGCCCCTTATATTACATAATGTCCTCTGTTATTATAATATACAGTGCCCCTTATATTACATAATGTCCTCTGTTATTATAATATACAGTGCCCCCTATCATTACATAATGTCCTCTGTTATTATAATATACAGTGCCCCTTATATTACATAATGTCCTCTGTTATTATAATATACAGTGCCCCCTATCATTATATAATGTCCTCTGTTATTATAATATACAGTGCCCTCTATCATTACATAATGTCCTCTGTTATTATAATATACAGTGCCCCCAATTATTACATAATGTCCTCTGTTATTATAATATACAGTGCCCCCTATCATTACATAATGTCCTCTGTTATTATAATATACAGTGCCCCTTATATAACATAGTGTCCTCTGTTATTATAATATACAGTGCCACTTATATTACATAATGTCCTCTGTTATTATAATGTACACTGCCCCCTATCATTACATAATGTCCTCTGTTATTATAATATACAGTGCCCCCTATCATTACATAATGTCCTCTGTTATTATAATATACAGTGCCCCCTATCATTACATAATGTCCTCTGTTATTATAATATACAGTGCCCCTTATATTACATAATGTCCTCTGTTATTATAATATACAGTGCCCCCTATCATTACATAATGTCCTCTGTTATTATAATATACAGTGCCCCTTATATTACATAATGTCCTCTGTTATTATAATATACAGTGCCCCTTATATTACATAATGTCCTCTGTTATTATAATATACAGTGCCCCCTATCATTATATAATGTCCTCTCTTATTATAATATACAGTGCCCCCTATCATTACATAATGTCCTCTGTTATTATAATATACAGTGCCCCTTATATTACATAATGTCCTCTGTTATTATAATATACAGTGCCCCCTATAATTATATAATGTCCTCTCTTATTATAATATACAGTGCCCCCTATCATTACATAATGTCCTCTGTTATTATAATATACAGTGCCCCTTATATTACATAATGTCCTCTGTTATTATAATATACAGTGCCCCCTATCATTACATAATGTCCTCTGTTATTATAATATACAGTGCCCCTTATATTACATAATGTCCTCTGTTATTATAATATACAGTCCCCCCTATAATTATATAATGTCCTCTCTTATTATAATATACAGTGCCCCCTATCATTACATAATGTCCTCTCTTATTATAATATACAGTGCCCCTTATATTACATAATGTCCTCTGTTATTATAATATACAGTGCCCCTTATATTACATGATGTCCTCTAATATTATAATATACAGTGCCCCCTATCATTATATAATGTCCTCTGTTATTATAATATACAGTGCCCCTTATATTACATAATGTCCTCTGTTATTATAATATACAGTGCCCCCTATCATTACATAATGTCCTTTGTTATTATAATATACAGTGCCCCTTATATTACATAATGTCCTCTGTTATTATAATATACAGTGCCCCTTATATTACATAATGTCCTCTGTTATTATAATATACAGTGCCCCCTATCATTACATAAAGTCCTCTGTTATTATAATATACAGTGCCCCTTATATTACATAATGTCCTCTGTTATTATAATATACAGTGCCCCCTATCATTATATAATGTCCTCTCTTATTATAATATACAGTGCCCCCTATCATTACATAATGTCCTCTGTTATTATAATATACAGTGCCCCATATATAACATAATGTCCTCTATTATTATAATATACAGTGCCCCCAATTAATACATAATGTCCTCTGTTATTATAATATACAGTGCCCCCTATCATTACATAATGTCCTCTGTTATTATAATATACAGTGCCCCTTATATTACATAATGTCCTCTGTTATTATAATATACAGTGCCCCCTATCATTATATAATGTCCTCTCTTATTATAATATACAGTGCCCCCTATCATTACATAATGTCCTCTGTTATTATAATATACAGTGCCCCTTATATTACATAATGTCCTCTATTATTATAATATACAGTGCCCCCAATTAATACATAATGTCCTCTGTTATTATAATATACAGTGCCCCCTATCATTACAAAATGTCCTCTGTTATTATAATATACAGTGCCCCTTATATTACATAATGTCCTCTGTTATTATAATATACAGTCCCCCCTATAATTATATAATGTCCTCTCTTATTATAATATACAGTGCCCCCTATCATTACATAATGTCCTCTCTTATTATAATATACAGTGCCCCTTATATTACATAATGTCCTCTGTTATTATAATATACAGTGCCCCTTATATTACATGATGTCCTCTGATATTATAATATACAGTGCCCCCTATCATTATATAATGTCCTCTGTTATTATAATATACAGTGCCCCTTATATTACATAATGTCCTCTGTTATTATAATATACAGTGCCCCCTATCATTACATAATGTCCTCTGTTATTATAATATACAGTGCCCCTTATATTACATAATGTCCTCTGTTATTATAATATACAGTGCCCCCTATCATTATATAATGTCCTCTCTTATTATAATATACAGTGCCCTCTATCATTACATAATGTCCTCTGTTATTATAATATACAGTGCCCCTTATATTACATAATGTCCTCTATTATTATAATATACAGTGCCCCCAATTAATACATAATGTCCTCTGTTATTATAATATACAGTGCCCCCTATCATTACATAATGTCCTCTGTTATTATAATATACAGTGCCCCTTATATTACATAATGTCCTCTGTTATTATAATATACAGTGCCCCTTATATTACATAATGTCCTCTGATATTATAATATACAGTGCCCCCTATCATTATATAATGTCCTCTGTTATTATAATATACAGTGCCCCTTATATTACATAATGTACTCTGTTATTATAATATACAGTGCCCCCTATTATAACATAATGTCCTCTGTTATTATAATATACAGTGCCCCTTATATTACATAATTTCCTCTGTTATTATAATATACAGTGCCCCCTATAATTATATAATGTCCTCTCTTATTATAATATACAGTGCCCCCTATCATTACATAATGTCCTCTCTTATTATAATATACAGTGCCCCCTATAATTATATAATCTCCTCTCTTATTATAATATACAGTGCCCCCTATCATTACATAATGTCCTCTCTTATTATAATATACAGTGCCCCTTATATTACATAATGTCCTCTGTTATTATAATATACAGTGCCCCTTATATTACATAATGTCCTCTGATATTATAATATACAGTGCCCCCTATCATTATATAATGTCCTCTGTTATTATAATATACAGTGCCCCTTATATTACATAATGTCCTCTGTTATTATAATATACAGTGCCCCCTATCATTACATAATGTCCTCTGTTATTATAATATACAGTGCCCCTATCAATACATAATGTCCTCTGTTATTATAATATACAGTGCCCCCTATCATAACATAATGTCCTCTGATATTATAATATACAGTGCCCCCTATCATTATATAATGTCCTCTGTTATTATAATATACAGTGCCCTTTATATTACATAATGTCCTCTGTTATTATAATATACAGTGCCCCTTATATTACATAATGTCTTCTGTTATTATAATATACAGTGCCCCCTATCATTATATAATGTCCTCTGTTATTATAATATACAGTGCCCTTTATATTACATAATGTCCTCTGTTATTATAATATACAGTGCCACTTATATTACATAATGTCCTCTGTTATTATAATATACAGTGCCCCCTATCATTACATAATGTCCTCTGTTATTATAATATACAGTGCCCCCTATCATTACATAATGTCCTCTGTTATTATAATATACAGTGCCCCCCTATCATTACATAATGTCCTCTGTTATTATAATATACAGTGCCCCTTATATTACATAATGTCCTCTATTATTATAATATACAGTGCCCCCTATCATTATATAATGTCCTCTCTTATTATAATATACAGTGCCCCTATCATTACATAATGTCCTCTGTTATTATAATATACAGTGCCCCTTATATTACATAATGTCCTCTATTATTATAATATACAGTGCCCCCTATCATTATATAATGTCCTCTCTTATTATAATATACAGTGCCCCCAATTATTACATAATGTCCTCTGTTATTATAATATACAGTGCCCCCTATCATTACATAATGTCCTCTGTTATTATAATATACAGTGCCCCTTATATTACATAATGTCCTCTGTTATTATAATATACAGTGCCCCTTACATTACATAATGTCCTCTGTTATTATAATATACAGTGCCCCTTATATAACATAATGTCCTCTGTTATTATAATATACAGTGCCACTTATATTACATAATGTCCTCTGTTATTATAATATACAGTGCCCCCTATCATTACATAATGTCCTCTGTTATTATAATATACAGTGCCCCCTATCATTACATAATGTCCTCTGTTATTATAATATACAGTGCCCCCTATCATTACATAATGTCCTCTGTTATTATAATATACAGTGCCCCCTATCATTACATAATGTCCTCTGTTATTATAATATACAGTGCACCCTATCATTACATAATGTCCTCTGTTATTATAATATACAGTGCCCCCTATCATTATATAATGTCCTCTGTTATTATAATATACAGTGCCCCCAATTATTACATAATGTCCTCTGTTATTATAATGTACAGTGCCCCCTATCATTACATAATGTCCTCTGTTATTATAATATACAGTGCCCCTTATATTACATAATGTCCTCTGTTATTATAATATACAGTGCCCCCTATCATTATATAATGTCCTCTCTTATTATAATATACAGTGCCCCCTATCATTACATAATGTCCTCTGTTATTATAATATACAGTGCCCCATATATAACATAATGTCCTCTATTATTATAATATACAGTGCCCCCAATTAATACATAATGTCCTCTGTTATTATAATATACAGTGCCCCCTATCATTACATAATGTCCTCTGTTATTATAATATACAGTGCCCCTTATATTACATAATGTCCTCTGTTATTATAATATACAGTGCCCCTTATATTACATAATGTCCTCTGATATTATAATATACAGTGCCCCCTATCATTATATTATGTCCTCTGTTATTATAATATACAGTGCCCCTTATATTACATAATGTCCTCTGTTATTATTATATACAGTGCCCCCTATCATTACATAATTTCCTCTGTTATTATAATATACAGTGCCCCCTATAATTATATAATGTCCTCTCTTATTATAATATACAGTGCCCCCTATCATTACATAATGTCCTCTCTTATTATAATATACAGTGCTCCTTATATTACATAATGTCCTCTGTTATTATAATATACAGTGCACCCTATCATTACATAATGTCCTCTGTTATTATAATGTACACTGCCCCCTATCATTACATAATGTCCTCTGTTATTATAATATACAGTGCCCCCTATCATTACATAATGTCCTCTGTTATTATAATATACAGTGCCCCCTATCATTACATAATGTCCTCTGTTATTATAATATACAGTGCCCCTTATATTACATAATGTCCTCTGTTATTGTAATATACAGTGCCCCCTATCATTACATAATGTCCTCTGTTATTATAATATACAGTGCCCCTTATATTACATAATGTCCTCTGTTATTATAATATACAGTGCCCCCTATCATTATATAATGTCCTCTCTTATTATAATATACAGTGCCCCCTATCATTACATAATGTCCTCTGTTATTATAATATACAGTGCCCCATATATAACATAATGTCCTCTATTATTATAATATACAGTGCCCCCAATTAATACATAATGTCCTCTGTTATTATAATATACAGTGCCCCCTATCATTACATAATGTCCTCTGTTATTATAATATACAGTGCCCCTTATATTACATAATGTCCTCTGTTATTATAATATACAGTGCCCCTTATATTACATAATGTCCTCTGATATTATAATATACAGTGCCCCCTATCATTATATAATGTCCTCTGTTATTATAATATACAGTGCCCCTTATATTACATAATGTCCTCTGTTATTATAATATACAGTGCCCCCTATAATTATATAATGTCCTCTCTTATTATAATATACAGTGCCCCCTATCATTACATAATGTCCTCTCTTATTATAATATACAGTGCCCCTTATATTACATAATGTCCTCTGTTATTATAATATACAGTGCCCCCTATCATTACATAATGTCCTCTGTTATTATAATATACAGTGCCCCTTATATTACATAATTTCCTCTGTTATTATAATATACAGTGCCCCTATCATTATATAATGTCCTCTCTTATTATAATATACAGTGCCCCTATCAATACATAATGTCCTCTGTTATTATAATATACAGTGCCCCCTATCATAACATAATGTCCTCTGTTATTATAATATACAGTGCCCTTTATATTACATAATGTCCTCTGTTATTATAATATACAGTGCCCCTTATATTACATAATGTCTTCTGTTATTATAATATACAGTGCCCCCTATCATTATATAATGTCCTCTCTTATTATAATATACAGTGCCCCCAATTATTACATATTGTCCTCTGTTATTATAATATACAGTGCCCCCTATCATTACATAATGTCCTCTGTTATTATAATATACAGTGCCCCTTATATTACATAATGTCCTCTGTTATTATAATATACAGTGCCCCTTACATTACATAATGTCCTCTGTTATTATAATATACAGTGCCCCTTATATAACATAATGTCCTCTGTTATTATAATATACAGTGCCACTTATATTACATAATGTCCTCTGTTATTATAATATACAGTGCCACTTATATTACATAATGTCCTCTGTTATTATAATATACAGTGCCCCCTATCATTACATAATGTCCTCTGTTATTATAATATACAGTGCCCCCTATCATTACATAATGTCCTCTGTTATTATAATATACAGTGCACCCTATCATTACATAATGTCCTCTGTTATTATAATATACAGTGCCCCCTATCATTACATAATGTCCTCTGTTATAATAATATACAGTGTCCCCTATCATTACATAATGTCCTCTGTTATTATAATATACAGTGCCCCCTATCATTACATAATGTCCTCTGTTATTATAATATAAAGTGCCCCTTATATTACATAATGTCCTCTGTTATTATAATATACAGTGCCCCTTATCATTACATAATGTCCTCTGTTATTATAATATACAGTGCCCCTTATATTACATAATGTCCTCTGTTATTATAATATACAGTGCCCCCTATCATTATATAATGTCCTCTCTTATTATAATATACAGTGCTCCCTATCATTACATAATGTCCTCTGTTATTATAATATACAGTGCCCCTTATATTACATAATGTCCTCTGTTATTATAATATAAAGTGCCCCCTATCATTACATAATGTCCTCTGTTATTATAATATACAGTGCCCCCTATCATTACATAATGTCCTCTGTTATTATAATATACAGTGCACCCTATCATTACATAATGTCCTCTGTTATTATAATATACAGTGCACCCTATCATTACATAATGTCCTCTGTTATTATAATATACAGTGCCCCTTATATTACATAATTTCCTCTGTTATTATAATATACAGTGCCCCCTATCATTATATAATGTCCTCTGTTATTATAATATACAGTGCCCCATATATTACATAATGTCCTCTGTTATTATAATATACAGTGCCCCCTATCATTACATAATGTCCTCTGTTATTATAATATACAGTGCCCCCTATCATTACAAAATGTCCTCTGTTATTATAATATACAGTGCCCCTTATATTACATAATTTCCTCTGTTATTATAATATACAGTGCCCCCTATAATTATATAATGTCCTCTCTTATTATAATATACAGTGCCCCCTATCATTACATAATGTCCTCTCTTATTATAATATACAGTGCCCCTTATATTACATAATGTCCTCTGTTATTATAATATACAGTGCCCCTTATATTACATAATGTCCTCTGATATTATAATATACAGTGCCCCCTATCATTATATAATGTCCTCTGTTATTATAATATACAGTGCCCCTTATATTACATAATGTCCTCTGTTATTATAATATACAGTGCCCCCTATCATTACATAATGTCCTCTGTTATTATAATATACAGTGCCCCTTATATTACATAATTTCCTCTGTTATTATAATATACAGTGCCCCCTATCATTATATAATGTCCTCTCTTATTATAATATACAGTGCCCCTATCAATACATAATGTCCTCTGTTATTATAATATACAGTGCCCCCTATCATAACATAATGTCCTCTGATATTATAATATACAGTGCCCCCTATCATTATATAATGTCCTCTGTTATTATAATATACAGTGCCCTTTATATTACATAATGTCCTCTGTTATTATAATATACAGTGCCCCTTATATTACATAATGTCTTCTGTTATTATAATATACAGTGCCCCCTATCATTATATAATGTCCTCTGTTATTATAATATACAGTGCCCTTTATATTACATAATGTCCTCTGTTATTATAATATACAGTGCCACTTATATTACATAATGTCCTCTGTTATTATAATATACAGTGCCCCCTATCATTACATAATGTCCTCTGTTATTATAATATACAGTGCCCCCTATCATTACATAATGTCCTCTGTTATTATAATATACAGTGCCCCCCTATCATTACATAATGTCCTCTGTTATTATAATATACAGTGCCCCTTATATTACATAATGTCCTCTGTTATTATAATATACAGTGCCCCCTATCATTATATAATGTCCTCTCTTATTATAATATACAGTGCCCCTATCATTACATAATGTCCTCTGTTATTATAATATACAGTGCCCCTTATATTACATAATGTCCTCTATTATTATAATATACAGTGCCCCCTATCATTATATAATGTCCTCTGTTATTATAATATACAGTGCCCCTTACATTACATAATGTCCTCTGTTATTATAATATACAGTGCCCCCTATCATTACATAATGTCCTCTGTTATTATAATATACAGTGCCCCTTATATTACATAATGTCCTCTGTTATTATAATATACAGTGCCCCTTATATAACATAATGTCCTCTGTTATTATAATATACAGTGCCACTTATATTACATAATGTCCTCTGTTATTATAATATACAGTGCCCCCTATCATTACATAATGTCCTCTGTTATTATAATATACAGTGCCCCCTATCATTACATAATGTCCTCTGTTATTATAATATACAATGCCCCCTATCATTACATAATGTCCTCTGTTATTATAATATACAGTGCCCCTTATATTACATAATGTCCTCTGTTATTATAATATACAGTGCCCCCTATCATTACATAATGTCCTCTGTTATTATAATATACAGTGCCCCCTATCATTACATAATGTCCTCTGTTATTATAATATACAATGCCCCCTATCATTACATAATGTCCTCTGTTATTATAATATACAGTGCCCCCTATCATTACATAAAGTCCTCTGTTATTATAATATACAGTGCACCCTATCATTACATAATGTCCTCTGTTATTATAATATACAGTGCCCCTTATATTACATAATGTCCTCTGTTATTATAATATACAGTGCCCCTTATATAACATAATGTCCTCTGTTATTATAATATACAGTGCCACTTATATTACATAATGTCCTCTGTTATTATAATATACAGTGCCCCCTATCACTACATAATGTCCTCTGTTATTATAATATACAGTGCCCCCTATCATTACATAATGTCCTCTGTTATTATAATATACAATGCCCCCTATCATTACATAATGTCCTCTGTTATTATAATATACAGTGCCCCCTATCATTATATAATGTCCTCTCTTATTATAATATACAGTGCCCCCAATTATTACATAATGTCCTCTGTTATTATAATATACAGTGCCCCCTATCATTACATAATGTCCTCTGTTATTATAATATACAGTGCCCCTTATATTACATAATGTCCTCTGTTATTATAATATACAGTGCCCCTTACATTACATAATGTCCTCTGTTATTATAATATACAGTGTCCCTTATATAACATAATGTCCTCTGTTATTATAATATACAGTGCCACTTATATTACATAATGTCCTCTGTTATTATAATATACAGTGCCCCCTATCATTACATAATGTCCTCTGTTATTATAATATACAGTGCACCCTATCATTACATAATGTCCTCTGTTATTATAATGTACACTGCCCCCTATCATTACATAATGTCCTCTGTTATTATAATATACAGTGCCCCCTATCATTACATAATGTCCTCTGTTATTATAATATACAGTGCCCCCTATCATTACATAATGTCCTCTGTTATTATAATATAAAGTGCCCCTTATATTACATAATGTCCTCTGTTATTATAATATACAGTGCCCCCTATCATTACATAATGTCCTTTGTTATTATAATATACAGTGCCCCTTATATAACATAATGTCCTCTGTTATTATAATATACAGTGCCCCTTATATAACATAATGTCCTCTCTTATTATAATATACAGTGCCCCCAATTATTACATAATGTCCTCTCTTATTATAATATACAGTGCCCCTATCAATACATAATGTCCTCTGTTATTATAATATACAGTGCCCCTTATATTACATAATGTCCTCTGTTATTATAATATACAGTTCCCCTATCAATACATAATGTCCTCTGTTATTATAATATACAGTGCCCCCTATCATAACATAATGTCCTCTGATATTATAATATACAGTGCCCCCTATCATTATATAATGTCCTCTCTTATTATAATATACAGTGCCCCCTATCATTACATAATGTCCTCTGTTATTATAATATACAGTGCCCCTTATATTACATAATGTCCTCTGTTATTATAATATACAGTGCCCCTTACATTACATAATGTCCTCTGTTATTATAATATACAGTGCCCCTTATATAACATAATGTCCTCTGTTATTATAATATACAGTGCCACTTATATTACATAATGTCCTCTGTTATTATAATATACAGTGCCCCCTATCATTACATAATGTCCTCTGTTATTATAATATACAGTGCACCCTATCATTACATAATGTCCTCTGTTATTATAATATACAGTGCCCCTTATATTACATAATGTCCTCTATTATTATAATATACAGTGCCCCCTATCATTACATAATGTCCTCTGTTATTATAATATACAGTGCCCCTTATATTACATAATGTCCTCTATTATTATAATATACAGTGCCCCCTATCATTATATAATGTCCTCTCTTATTATAATATACAGTGCCCCCAATTATTACATAATGTCCTCTGTTATTATAATATACAGTGCCCCCTATTATTACATAATGTCCTCTGTTATTATAATATACAGTGCCCCTTATATTACATAATGTCCTCTGTTATTATAATATACAGTGCCCCTTACATTACATAATGTCCTCTGTTATTATAATATACAGTGCCCCTTATATAACATAATGTCCTCTGTTATTATAATATACAGTGCCCCTTATATAACATAATGTCCTCTCTTATTATAATATACAGTGCCCCCAATTATTACATAATGTCCTCTGTTATTATAATATACAGTGCCCCCTATCATTACATAATGTCATCTGTTATTATAATATACAGTGCCCCTTATATTACATAATGTCCTCTGTTATTATAATATACAGTGCCCCCTATCATAACATAATGTCCTCTGATATTATAATATACAGTGCCCCCTATCATTATATAATATCCTCTCTTATTATAATATACAGTGCCCCCTATCATTACATAATGTCCTCTGTTATTATAATATACAGTGCCCCTTATATTACATAATGTCTTCTGTTATTATAATATACAGTGCCCCCTATCATTATATAATGTCCTCTGTTAATATAATATACAGTGCCCTTTATATTACATAATGTCCTCTGTTATTATAATATACAGTGCCACTTATATTACATAATGTCCTCTGTTATTATAATATACAGTGCCCCCTATCATTACATAATGTCCTCTGTTATTAAAATATACAGTGCCCCCTTATCATTACATAATGTCCTCTGTTATTATAATATACAGTGCCACTTATATTACATAATGTCCTCTGTTATTATAATATACAGTGCCCCCTATCATTACATAATGTCCTCTGTTATTATAATATACAGTGCACCCTATCATTACATAATGTCCTCTGTTATTATAATATACAGTGCACCCTATCATTACATAATGTCCTCTGTTATTATAATATACAGTGCCCCTTATATTACATAATGTCCTCTGTTATTATAATATACAGTGCACCCTATCATTACATAATGTCCTCTGTTATTATAATATACAGTGCCCCTTATATTACATAATGTCCTCTGTTATTATAATATACAGTGCCCCCTATCATTACATAATGTCCTCTGTTATTATAATATACAGTGCCCCCTATCATTACATAATGTCCTCTGTTATTATAATATACAGTGCCCCTTATATTACATAATGTCCTCTGTTATTATAATATACAGTGCCCCTTATATTACATAATGTCCTCTGTTATTATAATATACAGTGCCCCCTATCATTACATAATGTCCTATGTTATTATAATATACAGTGCCCCTTATATTACATAATGTCCTCTGTTATTATAATATACAGTGCCCCTTATATTACATAATTTCCTCTGTTATTATAATATACAGTGCCACCTATCATTATATAATGTCCTCTGTTATTATAATATACAGTGTCCCCTATCATTACATTATGTCCTCTGTTATTATAATATACAGTGCCCCCTATCATTACATAATATCCTCTGTTATTATAATATACAGTGCCACTTATATTACATAATGTCCTCTGTTATTATAATATACAGTGCCCCTTACATTACATAATGTCCTCTGTTATTATAATATACAGTGCCACTTATATTACATAATGTCCTCTGTTATTATAATATACAGTGCCCCCTATCATTACATAATATCCTCTGTTATTATAATATACAGTGCCCCCTATCATTGCATAATGTCCTCTGTTATTATAATATACAGTGCCCCTTATATTACATAATGTCCTCTATTATTATAATATGCAGTGCCCCCTATCATTATATAATGTCCTCTCTTATTATAATATACAGTGCACCCAATCATTACATAATGTCCTCTGTTATTATAATATACAGTGCCCCCTATCATTACATAATGTCCTCTGTTATTATAATATACAGTGCCCCTTATATTACATAATGTCCTCTGTTATTATAATATAAAGTGCCCCTTATATTACATAATGTCCTCTGTTATTATAATATACAGTGCCCCCTATCATTACATAATGTCCTCTGTTATTATAATATACAGTGCCCCTTATATTACATAATGTCCTCTGTTATTATAATATACAGTGCCCCTTATATTACATAATGTCCTCTGTTATTATAATATACAGTGCCCCTTATATTACATAATGTCCTCTGTTATTATAATATACAGTGCCCCCTATCATTACATAATGTCCTCTGTTATTATAATATACAGTGCCCCCTATCATTATATAATGTCCTCTCTTATTATAATATACAGTGCCCCCTATCATTACATAATGTCCTCTGTTATTATAATATACAGTGCCCCTTATATTACATAATGTCCTCTATTATTATAATATACAGTGCCCCCAATTAATACATAATGTCCTCTGTTATTATAATATACAGTGCCCCCTATCATTACATAATGTCCTCTGTTATTATAATATACAGTGCCCCTTATATTACATAATGTCCTCTGTTATTATAATATACAGTCCCCCCTATAATTATATAATGTCCTCTCTTATTATAATATACAGTGCCCCCTATCATTACATAATGTCCTCTCTTATTATAATATACAGTGCCCCTTATATTACATAATGTCCTCTGTTATTATAATATACAGTGCCCCTTATATTACATGATGTCCTCTGATATTATAATATACAGTGCCCCCTATCATTATATAATGTCCTCTGTTATTATAATATACAGTGCCCCTTATATTACATAATGTCCTCTGTTATTATAATATACAGTGCCCCCTATCATTACATAATGTCCTCTGTTATTATAATATACAGTGCCCCTTATATTACATAATGTCCTCTGTTATTATAATATACAGTGCCCCTTATATTACATAATGTCCTCTGTTATTATAATATACAGTGCCCCCTATCATTACATAATGTCCTCTGTTATTATAATATACAGTGCCCCTTATATTACATAATGTCCTCTGTTATTATAATATACAGTGCCCCCTATCATTATATAATGTCCTCTGTTATTATAATATACAGTGCCCTCTATCATTACATAATGTCCTCTGTTATTATAATATACAGTGCCCCCAATTATTACATAATGTCCTCTGTTATTATAATATACAGTGCCCCCTATCATTACATAATGTCCTCTGTTATTATAATATACAGTGCCCCTTATATAACATAATGTCCTCTGTTATTATAATATACAGTGCCACTTATATTACATAATGTCCTCTGTTATTATAATGTACACTGCCCCCTATCATTACATAATGTCCTCTGTTATTATAATATACAGTGCCCCCTATCATTACATAATGTCCTCTGTTATTATAATATACAGTGCCCCCTATCATTACATAATGTCCTCTGTTATTATAATATACAGTGCCCCTTATATTACATAATGTCCTCTGTTATTATAATATACAGTGCCCCCTATCATTACATAATGTCCTCTGTTATTATAATATACAGTGCCCCTTATATTACATAATGTCCTCTGTTATTATAATATACAGTGCCCCTTATATTACATAATGTCCTCTGTTATTATAATATACAGTGCCCCCTATCATTATATAATGTCCTCTCTTATTATAATATACAGTGCCCCCTATCATTACATAATGTCCTCTGTTATTATAATATACAGTGCCCCTTATATTACATAATGTCCTCTGTTATTATAATATACAGTGCCCCCTATAATTATATAATGTCCTCTCTTATTATAATATACAGTGCCCCCTATCATTACATAATGTCCTCTGTTATTATAATATACAGTGCCCCTTATATTACATAATGTCCTCTGTTATTATAATATACAGTGCCCCCTATCATTACATAATGTCCTCTGTTATTATAATATACAGTGCCCCTTATATTACATAATGTCCTCTGTTATTATAATATACAGTCCCCCCTATAATTATATAATGTCCTCTCTTATTATAATATACAGTGCCCCCTATCATTACATAATGTCCTCTCTTATTATAATATACAGTGCCCCTTATATTACATAATGTCCTCTGTTATTATAATATACAGTGCACCCTATCATTACATAATGTCCTCTGTTATTATAATGTACACTGCCCCCTATCATTACATAATGTCCTCTGTTATTATAATATACAGTGCCCCCTATCATTACATAATGTCCTCTGTTATTATAATATACAGTGCCCCCTATCATTACATAATGTCCTCTGTTATTATAATATACAGTGCCCCTTATATTACATAATGTCCTCTGTTATTGTAATATACAGTGCCCCCTATCATTACATAATGTCCTCTGTTATTATAATATACAGTGCCCCTTATATTACATAATGTCCTCTGTTATTATAATATACAGTGCCCCCTATCATTATATAATGTCCTCTCTTATTATAATATACAGTGCCCCCTATCATTACATAATGTCCTCTGTTATTATAATATACAGTGCCCCATATATAACATAATGTCCTCTATTATTATAATATACAGTGCCCCCAATTAATACATAATGTCCTCTGTTATTATAATATACAGTGCCCCCTATCATTACATAATGTCCTCTGTTATTATAATATACAGTGCCCCTTATATTACATAATGTCCTCTGTTATTATAATATACAGTGCCCCTTATATTACATAATGTCCTCTGATATTATAATATACAGTGCCCCCTATCATTATATAATGTCCTCTGTTATTATAATATACAGTGCCCCTTATATTACATAATGTCCTCTGTTATTATAATATACAGTGCCCCCTATAATTATATAATGTCCTCTCTTATTATAATATACAGTGCCCCCTATCATTACATAATGTCCTCTCTTATTATAATATACAGTGCCCCTTATATTACATAATGTCCTCTGTTATTATAATATACAGTGCCCCCTATCATTACATAATGTCCTCTGTTATTATAATATACAGTGCCCCTTATATTACATAATTTCCTCTGTTATTATAATATACAGTGCCCCTATCATTATATAATGTCCTCTCTTATTATAATATACAGTGCCCCTATCAATACATAATGTCCTCTGTTATTATAATATACAGTGCCCTTTATATTACATAATGTCCTCTGTTATTATAATATACAGTGCCCCTTATATTACATAATGTCTTCTGTTATTATAATATACAGTGCCCCCTATCATTATATAATGTCCTCTCTTATTATAATATACAGTGCCCCCAATTATTACATATTGTCCTCTGTTATTATAATATACAGTGCCCCCTATCATTACATAATGTCCTCTGTTATTATAATATACAGTGCCCCTTATATTACATAATGTCCTCTGTTATTATAATATACAGTGCCCCTTACATTACATAATGTCCTCTGTTATTATAATATACAGTGCCCCTTATATAACATAATGTCCTCTGTTATTATAATATACAGTGCCACTTATATTACATAATGTCCTCTGTTATTATAATATACAGTGCCACTTATATTACATAATGTCCTCTGTTATTATAATATACAGTGCCCCCTATCATTACATAATGTCCTCTGTTATTATAATATACAGTGCCCCCTATCATTACATAATGTCCTCTGTTATTATAATATACAGTGCACCCTATCATTACATAATGTCCTCTGTTATTATAATATAAAGTGCCCCTTATATTACATAATGTCCTCTGTTATTATAATATACAGTGCCCCTTATCATTACATAATGTCCTCTGTTATTATAATATACAGTGCCCCTTATATTACATAATGTCCTCTGTTATTATAATATACAGTGCCCCCTATCATTATATAATGTCCTCTCTTATTATAATATACAGTGCTCCCTATCATTACATAATGTCCTCTGTTATTATAATATACAGTGCCCCTTATATTACATAATGTCCTCTGTTATTATAATATAAAGTGCCCCCTATCATTACATAATGTCCTCTGTTATTATAATATACAGTGCCCCCTATCATTACATAATGTCCTCTGTTATTATAATATACAGTGCACCCTATCATTACATAATGTCCTCTGTTATTATAATATACAGTGCACCCTATCATTACATAATGTCCTCTGTTATTATAATATACAGTGCCCCTTATATTACATAATTTCCTCTGTTATTATAATATACAGTGCCCCCTATCATTATATAATGTCCTCTGTTATTATAATATACAGTGCCCCATATATTACATAATGTCCTCTGTTATTATAATATACAGTGCCCCCTATCATTACATAATGTCCTCTGTTATTATAATATACAGTGCCCCCTATCATTACAAAATGTCCTCTGTTATTATAATATACAGTGCCCCTTATATTACATAATTTCCTCTGTTATTATAATATACAGTGCCCCCTATAATTATATAATGTCCTCTCTTATTATAATATACAGTGCCCCCTATCATTACATAATGTCCTCTCTTATTATAATATACAGTGCCCCTTATATTACATAATGTCCTCTGTTATTATAATATACAGTGCCCCCTATCATTACATAATGTCCTCTCTTATTATAATATACAGTGCCCCTTATATTACATAATGTCCTCTGTTATTATAATATACAGTGCCCCTTATATTACATAATGTCCTCTGTTATTATAATATACAGTGCCCCCTATCATTACATAATGTCCTCTGTTATTATAATATACAGTGCCCCTTATATTACATAATTTCCTCTGTTATTATAATATACAGTGCCCCCTATCATTATATAATGTCCTCTCTTATTATAATATACAGTGCCCCTATCAATACATAATGTCCTCTGTTATTATAATATACAGTGCCCCCTATCATAACATAATGTCCTCTGATATTATAATATACAGTGCCCCCTATCATTATATAATGTCCTCTGTTATTATAATATACAGTGCCCTTTATATTACATAATGTCCTCTGTTATTATAATATACAGTGCCCCTTATATTACATAATGTCTTCTGTTATTATAATATACAGTGCCCCCTATCATTATATAATGTCCTCTGTTATTATAATATACAGTGCCCTTTATATTACATAATGTCCTCTGTTATTATAATATACAGTGCCACTTATATTACATAATGTCCTCTGTTATTATAATATACAGTGCCCCCTATCATTACATAATGTCCTCTGTTATTATAATATACAGTGCCCCCTATCATTACATAATGTCCTCTGTTATTATAATATACAGTGCCCCCCTATCATTACATAATGTCCTCTGTTATTATAATATACAGTGCCCCTTATATTACATAATGTCCTCTGTTATTATAATATACAGTGCCCCCTATCATTATATAATGTCCTCTCTTATTATAATATACAGTGCCCCTATCATTACATAATGTCCTCTGTTATTATAATATACAGTGCCCCTTATATTACATAATGTCCTCTATTATTATAATATACAGTGCCCCCTATCATTATATAATGTCCTCTGTTATTATAATATACAGTGCCCCTTACATTACATAATGTCCTCTGTTATTATAATATACAGTGCCCCCTATCATTACATAATGTCCTCTGTTATTATAATATACAGTGCCCCTTATATTACATAATGTCCTCTGTTATTATAATATACAGTGCCCCTTATATAACATAATGTCCTCTGTTATTATAATATACAGTGCCACTTATATTACATAATGTCCTCTGTTATTATAATATACAGTGCCCCCTATCATTACATAATGTCCTCTGTTATTATAATATACAGTGCCCCCTATCATTACATAATGTCCTCTGTTATTATAATATACAATGCCCCCTATCATTACATAATGTCCTCTGTTATTATAATATACAGTGCCCCTTATATTACATAATGTCCTCTGTTATTATAATATACAGTGCCCCCTATCATTACATAATGTCCTCTGTTATTATAATATACAGTGCCCCCTATCATTACATAATGTCCTCTGTTATTATAATATACAATGCCCCCTATCATTACATAATGTCCTCTGTTATTATAATATACAGTGCCCCCTATCATTACATAAAGTCCTCTGTTATTATAATATACAGTGCACCCTATCATTACATAATGTCCTCTGTTATTATAATATACAGTGCCCCTTATATTACATAATGTCCTCTGTTATTATAATATACAGTGCCCCTTATATAACATAATGTCCTCTGTTATTATAATATACAGTGCCACTTATATTACATAATGTCCTCTGTTATTATAATATACAGTGCCCCCTATCACTACATAATGTCCTCTGTTATTATAATATACAGTGCCCCCTATCATTACATAATGTCCTCTGTTATTATAATATACAATGCCCCCTATCATTACATAATGTCCTCTGTTATTATAATATACAGTGCCCCCTATCATTATATAATGTCCTCTCTTATTATAATATACAGTGCCCCCAATTATTACATAATGTCCTCTGTTATTATAATATACAGTGCCCCTTACATTACATAATGTCCTCTGTTATTATAATATACAGTGCCCCTTATATAACATAATGTCCTCTGTTATTATAATATACAGTGCCACTTATATTACATAATGTCCTCTGTTATTATAATATACAGTGCCCCCTATCATTACATAATGTCCTCTGTTATTATAATATACAGTGCACCCTATCATTACATAATGTCCTCTGTTATTATAATATACAGTGCCCCCTATCATTACATAATATCCTCTGTTATTATAATATACAGTGCCACTTATATTACATAATGTCCTCTGTTATTATAATATACAGTGCCCCTTACATTACATAATGTCCTCTGTTATTATAATATACAGTGCCACTTATATTACATAATGTCCTCTGTTATTATAATATACAGTGCCCCCTATCATTACATAATATCCTCTGTTATTATAATATACAGTGCCCCCTATCATTACATAATGTCCTCTGTTATTATAATATACAGTGCCCCTTATATTACATAATGTCCTCTATTATTATAATATGCAGTGCCCCCTATCATTATATAATGTCCTCTCTTATTATAATATACAGTGCACCCAATCATTACATAATGTCCTCTGTTATTATAATATACAGTGCCCCCTATCATTACATAATGTCCTCTGTTATTATAATATACAGTGCCCCTTATATTACATAATGTCCTCTGTTATTATAATATAAAGTGCCCCTTATATTACATAATGTCCTCTGTTATTATAATATACAGTGCCCCCTATCATTACATAATGTCCTCTGTTATTATAATATACAGTGCCCCTTATATTACATAATGTCCTCTGTTATTATAATATACAGTGCCCCTTATATTACATAATGTCCTCTGTTATTATAATATACAGTGCCCCTTATATTACATAATGTCCTCTGTTATTATAATATACAGTGCCCCCTATCATTACATAATGTCCTCTGTTATTATAATATACAGTGCCCCCTATCATTATATAATGTCCTCTCTTATTATAATATACAGTGCCCCCTATCATTACATAATGTCCTCTGTTATTATAATATACAGTGCCCCTTATATTACATAATGTCCTCTATTATTATAATATACAGTGCCCCCAATTAATACATAATGTCCTCTGTTATTATAATATACAGTGCCCCCTATCATTACATAATGTCCTCTGTTATTATAATATACAGTGCCCCTTATATTACATAATGTCCTCTGTTATTATAATATACAGTCCCCCCTATAATTATATAATGTCCTCTCTTATTATAATATACAGTGCCCCCTATCATTACATAATGTCCTCTCTTATTATAATATACAGTGCCCCTTATATTACATAATGTCCTCTGTTATTATAATATACAGTGCCCCTTATATTACATGATGTCCTCTGATATTATAATATACAGTGCCCCCTATCATTATATAATGTCCTCTGTTATTATAATATACAGTGCCCCTTATATTACATAATGTCCTCTGTTATTATAATATACAGTGCCCCCTATCATTACATAATGTCCTCTGTTATTATAATATACAGTGCCCCTTATATTACATAATGTCCTCTGTTATTATAATATACAGTGCCCCTTATATTACATAATGTCCTCTGTTATTATAATATACAGTGCCCCCTATCATTACATAATGTCCTCTGTTATTATAATATACAGTGCCCCTTATATTACATAATGTCCTCTGTTATTATAATATACAGTGCCCCCTATCATTATATAATGTCCTCTGTTATTATAATATACAGTGCCCTCTATCATTACATAATGTCCTCTGTTATTATAATATACAGTGCCCCCAATTATTACATAATGTCCTCTGTTATTATAATATACAGTGCCCCCTATCATTACATGATGTCCTCTGTTATTATAATATACAGTGCCCCTTATATAACATAATGTCCTCTGTTATTATAATATACAGTGCCACTTATATTACATAATGTCCTCTGTTATTATAATGTACACTGCCCCCTATCATTACATAATGTCCTCTGTTATTATAATATACAGTGCCCCCTATCATTACATAATGTCCTCTGTTATTATAATATACAGTGCCCCCTATCATTACATAATGTCCTCTGTTATTATAATATACAGTGCCCCTTATATTACATAATGTCCTCTGTTATTATAATATACAGTGCCCCTTATATTACATAATGTCCTCTGTTATTATAATATACAGTGCCCCCTATCATTACATAATGTCCTCTGTTATTATAATATACAGTGCCCCCTATCATTATATAATGTCCTCTCTTATTATAATATACAGTGCCCCCTATCATTACATAATGTCCTCTGTTATTATAATATACAGTGCCCCTTATATTACATAATGTCCTCTATTATTATAATATACAGTGCCCCCAATTAATACATAATGTCCTCTGTTATTATAATATACAGTGCCCCCTATCATTACATAATGTCCTCTGTTATTATAATATACAGTGCCCCTTATATTACATAATGTCCTCTGTTATTATAATATACAGTCCCCCCTATAATTATATAATGTCCTCTCTTATTATAATATACAGTGCCCCCTATCATTACATAATGTCCTCTCTTATTATAATATACAGTGCCCCTTATATTACATAATGTCCTCTGTTATTATAATATACAGTGCCCCTTATATTACATGATGTCCTCTGATATTATAATATACAGTGCCCCCTATCATTATATAATGTCCTCTGTTATTATAATATACAGTGCCCCTTATATTACATAATGTCCTCTGTTATTATAATATACAGTGCCCCCTATCATTACATAATGTCCTCTGTTATTATAATATACAGTGCCCCTTATATTACATAATGTCCTCTGTTATTATAATATACAGTGCCCCTTATATTACATAATGTCCTCTGTTATTATAATATACAGTGCCCCCTATCATTACATAATGTCCTCTGTTATTATAATATACAGTGCCCCTTATATTACATAATGTCCTCTGTTATTATAATATACAGTGCCCCCTATCATTATATAATGTCCTCTGTTATTATAATATACAGTGCCCTCTATCATTACATAATGTCCTCTGTTATTATAATATACAGTGCCCCCAATTATTACATAATGTCCTCTGTTATTATAATATACAGTGCCCCCTATCATTACATAATGTCCTCTGTTATTATAATATACAGTGCCCCTTATATAACATAATGTCCTCTGTTATTATAATATACAGTGCCACTTATATTACATAATGTCCTCTGTTATTATAATGTACACTGCCCCCTATCATTACATAATGTCCTCTGTTATTATAATATACAGTGCCCCCTATCATTACATAATGTCCTCTGTTATTATAATATACAGTGCCCCCTATCATTACATAATGTCCTCTGTTATTATAATATACAGTGCCCCTTATATTACATAATGTCCTCTGTTATTATAATATACAGTGCCCCCTATCATTACATAATGTCCTCTGTTATTATAATATACAGTGCCCCTTATATTACATAATGTCCTCTGTTATTATAATATACAGTGCCCCTTATATTACATAATGTCCTCTGTTATTATAATATACAGTGCCCCCTATCATTATATAATGTCCTCTCTTATTATAATATACAGTGCCCCCTTTCATTACATAATGTCCTCTGTTATTATAATATACAGTGCCCCTTATATTACATAATGTCCTCTGTTATTATAATATACAGTGCCCCCTATAATTATATAATGTCCTCTCTTATTATAATATACAGTGCCCCCTATCATTACATAATGTCCTCTGTTATTATAATATACAGTGCCCCTTATATTACATAATGTCCTCTGTTATTATAATATACAGTGCCCCCTATCATTACATAATGTCCTCTGTTATTATAATATACAGTGCCCCTTATATTACATAATGTCCTCTGTTATTATAATATACAGTCCCCCCTATAATTATATAATGTCCTCTCTTATTATAATATACAGTGCCCCCTATCATTACATAATGTCCTCTCTTATTATAATATACAGTGCCCCTTATATTACATAATGTCCTCTGTTATTATAATATACAGTGCACCCTATCATTACATAATGTCCTCTGTTATTATAATGTACACTGCCCCCTATCATTACATAATGTCCTCTGTTATTATAATATACAGTGCCCCCTATCATTACATAATGTCCTCTGTTATTATAATATACAGTGCCCCCTATCATTACATAATGTCCTCTGTTATTATAATATACAGTGCCCCTTATATTACATAATGTCCTCTGTTATTGTAATATACAGTGCCCCCTATCATTACATAATGTCCTCTGTTATTATAATATACAGTGCCCCTTATATTACATAATGTCCTCTGTTATTATAATATACAGTGCCCCCTATCATTATATAATGTCCTCTCTTATTATAATATACAGTGCCCCCTATCATTACATAATGTCCTCTGTTATTATAATATACAGTGCCCCATATATAACATAATGTCCTCTATTATTATAATATACAGTGCCCCCAATTAATACATAATGTCCTCTGTTATTATAATATACAGTGCCCCCTATCATTACATAATGTCCTCTGTTATTATAATATACAGTGCCCCTTATATTACATAATGTCCTCTGTTATTATAATATACAGTGCCCCTTATATTACATAATGTCCTCTGATATTATAATATACAGTGCCCCCTATCATTATATAATGTCCTCTGTTATTATAATATACAGTGCCCCTTATATTACATAATGTCCTCTGTTATTATAATATACAGTGCCCCCTATAATTATATAATGTCCTCTCTTATTATAATATACAGTGCCCCCTATCATTACATAATGTCCTCTCTTATTATAATATACAGTGCCCCTTATATTACATAATGTCCTCTGTTATTATAATATACAGTGCCCCCTATCATTACATAATGTCCTCTGTTATTATAATATACAGTGCCCCTTATATTACATAATTTCCTCTGTTATTATAATATACAGTGCCCCTATCATTATATAATGTCCTCTCTTATTATAATATACAGTGCCCCTATCAATACATAATGTCCTCTGTTATTATAATATACAGTGCCCCCTATCATAACATAATGTCCTCTGTTATTATAATATACAGTGCCCTTTATATTACATAATGTCCTCTGTTATTATAATATACAGTGCCCCTTATATTACATAATGTCTTCTGTTATTATAATATACAGTGCCCCCTATCATTATATAATGTCCTCTCTTATTATAATATACAGTGCCCCCAATTATTACATATTGTCCTCTGTTATTATAATATACAGTGCCCCCTATCATTACATAATGTCCTCTGTTATTATAATATACAGTGCCCCTTATATTACATAATGTCCTCTGTTATTATAATATACAGTGCCCCTTACATTACATAATGTCCTCTGTTATTATAATATACAGTGCCCCTTATATAACATAATGTCCTCTGTTATTATAATATACAGTGCCACTTATATTACATAATGTCCTCTGTTATTATAATATACAGTGCCACTTATATTACATAATGTCCTCTGTTATTATAATATACAGTGCCCCCTATCATTACATAATGTCCTCTGTTATTATAATATACAGTGCCCCCTATCATTACATAATGTCCTCTGTTATTATAATATACAGTGCACCCTATCATTACATAATGTCCTCTGTTATTATAATATACAGTGCCCCCTATCATTACATAATGTCCTCTGTTATAATAATATACAGTGTCCCCTATCATTACATAATGTCCTCTGTTATTATAATATACAGTGCCCCCTATCATTACATAATGTCCTCTGTTATTATAATATAAAGTGCCCCTTATATTACATAATGTCCTCTGTTATTATAATATACAGTGCCCCTTATCATTACATAATGTCCTCTGTTATTATAATATACAGTGCCCCTTATATTACATAATGTCCTCTGTTATTATAATATACAGTGCCCCCTATCATTATATAATGTCCTCTCTTATTATAATATACAGTGCTCCCTATCATTACATAATGTCCTCTGTTATTATAATATACAGTGCCCCTTATATTACATAATGTCCTCTGTTATTATAATATAAAGTGCCCCCTATCATTACATAATGTCCTCTGTTATTATAATATACAGTGCCCCCTATCATTACATAATGTCCTCTGTTATTATAATATACAGTGCACCCTATCATTACATAATGTCCTCTGTTATTATAATATACAGTGCACCCTATCATTACATAATGTCCTCTGTTATTATAATATACAGTGCCCCTTATATTACATAATTTCCTCTGTTATTATAATATACAGTGCCCCCTATCATTATATAATGTCCTCTGTTATTATAATATACAGTGCCCCATATATTACATAATGTCCTCTGTTATTATAATATACAGTGCCCCCTATCATTACATAATGTCCTCTGTTATTATAATATACAGTGCCCCCTATCATTACAAAATGTCCTCTGTTATTATAATATACAGTGCCCCTTATATTACATAATTTCCTCTGTTATTATAATATACAGTGCCCCCTATAATTATATAATGTCCTCTCTTATTATAATATACAGTGCCCCCTATCATTACATAATGTCCTCTCTTATTATAATATACAGTGCCCCTTATATTACATAATGTCCTCTGTTATTATAATATACAGTGCCCCTTATATTACATAATGTCCTCTGATATTATAATATACAGTGCCCCCTATCATTATATAATGTCCTCTGTTATTATAATATACAGTGCCCCTTATATTACATAATGTCCTCTGTTATTATAATATACAGTGCCCCCTATCATTACATAATGTCCTCTGTTATTATAATATACAGTGCCCCTTATATTACATAATTTCCTCTGTTATTATAATATACAGTGCCCCCTATCATTATATAATGTCCTCTCTTATTATAATATACAGTGCCCCTATCAATACATAATGTCCTCTGTTATTATAATATACAGTGCCCCCTATCATAACATAATGTCCTCTGATATTATAATATACAGTGCCCCCTATCATTATATAATGTCCTCTGTTATTATAATATACAGTGCCCTTTATATTACATAATGTCCTCTGTTATTATAATATACAGTGCCCCTTATATTACATAATGTCTTCTGTTATTATAATATACAGTGCCCCTATCATTATATAATGTCCTCTCTTATTATAATATACAGTGCCCCTATCAATACATAATGTCCTCTGTTATTATAATATACAGTGCCCCCTATCATTACATAATGTCCTCTGTTATTATAATATACAGTGCCCCTTATATTACATAATTTCCTCTGTTATTATAATATACAGTGCCCCTATCATTATATAATGTCCTCTCTTATTATAATATACAGTGCCCCTATCAATACATAATGTCCTCTGTTATTATAATATACAGTGCCCCCTATCATAACATAATGTCCTCTGTTATTATAATATACAGTGCCCTTTATATTACATAATGTCCTCTGTTATTATAATATACAGTGCCCCTTATATTACATAATGTCTTCTGTTATTATAATATACAGTGCCCCCTATCATTATATAATGTCCTCTCTTATTATAATATACAGTGCCCCCAATTATTACATATTGTCCTCTGTTATTATAATATACAGTGCCCCCTATCATTACATAATGTCCTCTGTTATTATAATATACAGTGCCCCTTATATTACATAATGTCCTCTGTTATTATAATATACAGTGCCCCTTACATTACATAATGTCCTCTGTTATTATAATATACAGTGCCCCTTATATAACATAATGTCCTCTGTTATTATAATATACAGTGCCACTTATATTACATAATGTCCTCTGTTATTATAATATACAGTGCCACTTATATTACATAATGTCCTCTGTTATTATAATATACAGTGCCCCCTATCATTACATAATGTCCTCTGTTATTATAATATACAGTGCCCCCTATCATTACATAATGTCCTCTGTTATTATAATATACAGTGCACCCTATCATTACATAATGTCCTCTGTTATTATAATATACAGTGCCCCCTATCATTACATAATGTCCTCTGTTATAATAATATACAGTGTCCCCTATCATTACATAATGTCCTCTGTTATTATAATATACAGTGCCCCCTATCATTACATAATGTCCTCTGTTATTATAATATAAAGTGCCCCTTATATTACATAATGTCCTCTGTTATTATAATATACAGTGCCCCTTATCATTACATAATGTCCTCTGTTATTATAATATACAGTGCCCCTTATATTACATAATGTCCTCTGTTATTATAATATACAGTGCCCCCTATCATTATATAATGTCCTCTCTTATTATAATATACAGTGCTCCCTATCATTACATAATGTCCTCTGTTATTATAATATACAGTGCCCCTTATATTACATAATGTCCTCTGTTATTATAATATAAAGTGCCCCCTATCATTACATAATGTCCTCTGTTATTATAATATACAGTGCCCCCTATCATTACATAATGTCCTCTGTTATTATAATATACAGTGCACCCTATCATTACATAATGTCCTCTGTTATTATAATATACAGTGCACCCTATCATTACATAATGTCCTCTGTTATTATAATATACAGTGCCCCTTATATTACATAATTTCCTCTGTTATTATAATATACAGTGCCCCCTATCATTATATAATGTCCTCTGTTATTATAATATACAGTGCCCCATATATTACATAATGTCCTCTGTTATTATAATATACAGTGCCCCCTATCATTACATAATGTCCTCTGTTATTATAATATACAGTGCCCCCTATCATTACAAAATGTCCTCTGTTATTATAATATACAGTGCCCCTTATATTACATAATTTCCTCTGTTATTATAATATACAGTGCCCCCTATAATTATATAATGTCCTCTCTTATTATAATATACAGTGCCCCCTATCATTACATAATGTCCTCTCTTATTATAATATACAGTGCCCCTTATATTACATAATGTCCTCTGTTATTATAATATACAGTGCCCCTTATATTACATAATGTCCTCTGATATTATAATATACAGTGCCCCCTATCATTATATAATGTCCTCTGTTATTATAATATACAGTGCCCCTTATATTACATAATGTCCTCTGTTATTATAATATACAGTGCCCCCTATCATTACATAATGTCCTCTGTTATTATAATATACAGTGCCCCTTATATTACATAATTTCCTCTGTTATTATAATATACAGTGCCCCCTATCATTACATAATGTCCTCTGTTATTATAATATACAGTGCCCCTTATATTACATAATGTCCTCTGTTATTATAATATAAAGTGCCCCTTATATTACATAATGTCCTCTGTTATTATAATATACAGTGCCCCCTATCATTACATAATGTCCTCTGTTATTATAATATACAGTGCCCCTTATATTACATAATGTCCTCTGTTATTATAATATACAGTGCCCCTTATATTACATAATGTCCTCTGTTATTATAATATACAGTGCCCCTTATATTACATAATGTCCTCTGTTATTATAATATACAGTGCCCCCTATCATTACATAATGTCCTCTGTTATTATAATATACAGTGCCCCCTATCATTATATAATGTCCTCTCTTATTATAATATACAGTGCCCCCTATCATTACATAATGTCCTCTGTTATTATAATATACAGTGCCCCTTATATTACATAATGTCCTCTATTATTATAATATACAGTGCCCCCAATTAATACATAATGTCCTCTGTTATTATAATATACAGTGCCCCCTATCATTACATAATGTCCTCTGTTATTATAATATACAGTGCCCCTTATATTACATAATGTCCTCTGTTATTATAATATACAGTCCCCCCTATAATTATATAATGTCCTCTCTTATTATAATATACAGTGCCCCCTATCATTACATAATGTCCTCTCTTATTATAATATACAGTGCCCCTTATATTACATAATGTCCTCTGTTATTATAATATACAGTGCCCCTTATATTACATGATGTCCTCTGATATTATAATATACAGTGCCCCCTATCATTATATAATGTCCTCTGTTATTATAATATACAGTGCCCCTTATATTACATAATGTCCTCTGTTATTATAATATACAGTGCCCCCTATCATTACATAATGTCCTCTGTTATTATAATATACAGTGCCCCTTATATTACATAATGTCCTCTGTTATTATAATATACAGTGCCCCTTATATTACATAATGTCCTCTGTTATTATAATATACAGTGCCCCCTATCATTACATAATGTCCTCTGTTATTATAATATACAGTGCCCCTTATATTACATAATGTCCTCTGTTATTATAATATACAGTGCCCCCTATCATTATATAATGTCCTCTGTTATTATAATATACAGTGCCCTCTATCATTACATAATGTCCTCTGTTATTATAATATACAGTGCCCCCAATTATTACATAATGTCCTCTGTTATTATAATATACAGTGCCCCCTATCATTACATAATGTCCTCTGTTATTATAATATACAGTGCCCCTTATATAACATAATGTCCTCTGTTATTATAATATACAGTGCCACTTATATTACATAATGTCCTCTGTTATTATAATGTACACTGCCCCCTATCATTACATAATGTCCTCTGTTATTATAATATACAGTGCCCCCTATCATTACATAATGTCCTCTGTTATTATAATATACAGTGCCCCCTATCATTACATAATGTCCTCTGTTATTATAATATACAGTGCCCCTTATATTACATAATGTCCTCTGTTATTATAATATACAGTGCCCCTTATATTACATAATGTCCTCTGTTATTATAATATACAGTGCCCCCTATCATTACATAATGTCCTCTGTTATTATAATATACAGTGCCCCCTATCATTATATAATGTCCTCTCTTATTATAATATACAGTGCCCCCTATCATTACATAATGTCCTCTGTTATTATAATATACAGTGCCCCTTATATTACATAATGTCCTCTATTATTATAATATACAGTGCCCCCAATTAATACATAATGTCCTCTGTTATTATAATATACAGTGCCCCCTATCATTACATAATGTCCTCTGTTATTATAATATACAGTGCCCCTTATATTACATAATGTCCTCTGTTATTATAATATACAGTCCCCCCTATAATTATATAATGTCCTCTCTTATTATAATATACAGTGCCCCCTATCATTACATAATGTCCTCTCTTATTATAATATACAGTGCCCCTTATATTACATAATGTCCTCTGTTATTATAATATACAGTGCCCCTTATATTACATGATGTCCTCTGATATTATAATATACAGTGCCCCCTATCATTATATAATGTCCTCTGTTATTATAATATACAGTGCCCCTTATATTACATAATGTCCTCTGTTATTATAATATACAGTGCCCCCTATCATTACATAATGTCCTCTGTTATTATAATATACAGTGCCCCTTATATTACATAATGTCCTCTGTTATTATAATATACAGTGCCCCTTATATTACATAATGTCCTCTGTTATTATAATATACAGTGCCCCCTATCATTACATAATGTCCTCTGTTATTATAATATACAGTGCCCCTTATATTACATAATGTCCTCTGTTATTATAATATACAGTGCCCCCTATCATTATATAATGTCCTCTGTTATTATAATATACAGTGCCCTCTATCATTACATAATGTCCTCTGTTATTATAATATACAGTGCCCCCAATTATTACATAATGTCCTCTGTTATTATAATATACAGTGCCCCCTATCATTACATAATGTCCTCTGTTATTATAATATACAGTGCCCCTTATATAACATAATGTCCTCTGTTATTATAATATACAGTGCCACTTATATTACATAATGTCCTCTGTTATTATAATGTACACTGCCCCCTATCATTACATAATGTCCTCTGTTATTATAATATACAGTGCCCCCTATCATTACATAATGTCCTCTGTTATTATAATATACAGTGCCCCCTATCATTACATAATGTCCTCTGTTATTATAATATACAGTGCCCCTTATATTACATAATGTCCTCTGTTATTATAATATACAGTGCCCCCTATCATTACATAATGTCCTCTGTTATTATAATATACAGTGCCCCTTATATTACATAATGTCCTCTGTTATTATAATATACAGTGCCCCTTATATTACATAATGTCCTCTGTTATTATAATATACAGTGCCCCCTATCATTATATAATGTCCTCTCTTATTATAATATACAGTGCCCCCTATCATTACATAATGTCCTCTGTTATTATAATATACAGTGCCCCTTATATTACATAATGTCCTCTGTTATTATAATATACAGTGCCCCCTATAATTATATAATGTCCTCTCTTATTATAATATACAGTGCCCCCTATCATTACATAATGTCCTCTGTTATTATAATATACAGTGCCCCTTATATTACATAATGTCCTCTGTTATTATAATATACAGTGCCCCCTATCATTACATAATGTCCTCTGTTATTATAATATACAGTGCCCCTTATATTACATAATGTCCTCTGTTATTATAATATACAGTCCCCCCTATAATTATATAATGTCCTCTCTTATTATAATATACAGTGCCCCCTATCATTACATAATGTCCTCTCTTATTATAATATACAGTGCCCCTTATATTACATAATGTCCTCTGTTATTATAATATACAGTGCACCCTATCATTACATAATGTCCTCTGTTATTATAATGTACACTGCCCCCTATCATTACATAATGTCCTCTGTTATTATAATATACAGTGCCCCCTATCATTACATAATGTCCTCTGTTATTATAATATACAGTGCCCCCTATCATTACATAATGTCCTCTGTTATTATAATATACAGTGCCCCTTATATTACATAATGTCCTCTGTTATTGTAATATACAGTGCCCCCTATCATTACATAATGTCCTCTGTTATTATAATATACAGTGCCCCTTATATTACATAATGTCCTCTGTTATTATAATATACAGTGCCCCCTATCATTATATAATGTCCTCTCTTATTATAATATACAGTGCCCCCTATCATTACATAATGTCCTCTGTTATTATAATATACAGTGCCCCATATATAACATAATGTCCTCTATTATTATAATATACAGTGCCCCCAATTAATACATAATGTCCTCTGTTATTATAATATACAGTGCCCCCTATCATTACATAATGTCCTCTGTTATTATAATATACAGTGCCCCTTATATTACATAATGTCCTCTGTTATTATAATATACAGTGCCCCTTATATTACATAATGTCCTCTGATATTATAATATACAGTGCCCCCTATCATTATATAATGTCCTCTGTTATTATAATATACAGTGCCCCTTATATTACATAATGTCCTCTGTTATTATAATATACAGTGCCCCCTATAATTATATAATGTCCTCTCTTATTATAATATACAGTGCCCCCTATCATTACATAATGTCCTCTCTTATTATAATATACAGTGCCCCTTATATTACATAATGTCCTCTGTTATTATAATATACAGTGCCCCCTATCATTACATAATGTCCTCTGTTATTATAATATACAGTGCCCCTTATATTACATAATTTCCTCTGTTATTATAATATACAGTGCCCCTATCATTATATAATGTCCTCTCTTATTATAATATACAGTGCCCCTATCAATACATAATGTCCTCTGTTATTATAATATACAGTGCCCCCTATCATAACATAATGTCCTCTGTTATTATAATATACAGTGCCCTTTATATTACATAATGTCCTCTGTTATTATAATATACAGTGCCCCTTATATTACATAATGTCTTCTGTTATTATAATATACAGTGCCCCCTATCATTATATAATGTCCTCTCTTATTATAATATACAGTGCCCCCAATTATTACATATTGTCCTCTGTTATTATAATATACAGTGCCCCCTATCATTACATAATGTCCTCTGTTATTATAATATACAGTGCCCCTTATATTACATAATGTCCTCTGTTATTATAATATACAGTGCCCCTTACATTACATAATGTCCTCTGTTATTATAATATACAGTGCCCCTTATATAACATAATGTCCTCTGTTATTATAATATACAGTGCCACTTATATTACATAATGTCCTCTGTTATTATAATATACAGTGCCACTTATATTACATAATGTCCTCTGTTATTATAATATACAGTGCCCCCTATCATTACATAATGTCCTCTGTTATTATAATATACAGTGCCCCCTATCATTACATAATGTCCTCTGTTATTATAATATACAGTGCACCCTATCATTACATAATGTCCTCTGTTATTATAATATACAGTGCCCCCTATCATTACATAATGTCCTCTGTTATAATAATATACAGTGTCCCCTATCATTACATAATGTCCTCTGTTATTATAATATACAGTGCCCCCTATCATTACATAATGTCCTCTGTTATTATAATATAAAGTGCCCCTTATATTACATAATGTCCTCTGTTATTATAATATACAGTGCCCCTTATCATTACATAATGTCCTCTGTTATTATAATATACAGTGCCCCTTATATTACATAATGTCCTCTGTTATTATAATATACAGTGCCCCCTATCATTATATAATGTCCTCTCTTATTATAATATACAGTGCTCCCTATCATTACATAATGTCCTCTGTTATTATAATATACAGTGCCCCTTATATTACATAATGTCCTCTGTTATTATAATATAAAGTGCCCCCTATCATTACATAATGTCCTCTGTTATTATAATATACAGTGCCCCCTATCATTACATAATGTCCTCTGTTATTATAATATACAGTGCACCCTATCATTACATAATGTCCTCTGTTATTATAATATACAGTGCACCCTATCATTACATAATGTCCTCTGTTATTATAATATACAGTGCCCCTTATATTACATAATTTCCTCTGTTATTATAATATACAGTGCCCCCTATCATTATATAATGTCCTCTGTTATTATAATATACAGTGCCCCATATATTACATAATGTCCTCTGTTATTATAATATACAGTGCCCCCTATCATTACATAATGTCCTCTGTTATTATAATATACAGTGCCCCCTATCATTACAAAATGTCCTCTGTTATTATAATATACAGTGCCCCTTATATTACATAATTTCCTCTGTTATTATAATATACAGTGCCCCCTATAATTATATAATGTCCTCTCTTATTATAATATACAGTGCCCCCTATCATTACATAATGTCCTCTCTTATTATAATATACAGTGCCCCTTATATTACATAATGTCCTCTGTTATTATAATATACAGTGCCCCTTATATTACATAATGTCCTCTGATATTATAATATACAGTGCCCCCTATCATTATATAATGTCCTCTGTTATTATAATATACAGTGCCCCTTATATTACATAATGTCCTCTGTTATTATAATATACAGTGCCCCCTATCATTACATAATGTCCTCTGTTATTATAATATACAGTGCCCCTTATATTACATAATTTCCTCTGTTATTATAATATACAGTGCCCCCTATCATTATATAATGTCCTCTCTTATTATAATATACAGTGCCCCTATCAATACATAATGTCCTCTGTTATTATAATATACAGTGCCCCCTATCATAACATAATGTCCTCTGATATTATAATATACAGTGCCCCCTATCATTATATAATGTCCTCTGTTATTATAATATACAGTGCCCTTTATATTACATAATGTCCTCTGTTATTATAATATACAGTGCCCCTTATATTACATAATGTCTTCTGTTATTATAATATACAGTGCCCCCTATCATTATATAATGTCCTCTGTTATTATAATATACAGTGCCCTTTATATTACATAATGTCCTCTGTTATTATAATATACAGTGCCACTTATATTACATAATGTCCTCTGTTATTATAATATACAGTGCCCCCTATCATTACATAATGTCCTCTGTTATTATAATATACAGTGCCCCCTATCATTACATAATGTCCTCTGTTATTATAATATACAGTGCCCCCCTATCATTACATAATGTCCTCTGTTATTATAATATACAGTGCCCCTTATATTACATAATGTCCTCTGTTATTATAATATACAGTGCCCCCTATCATTATATAATGTCCTCTCTTATTATAATATACAGTGCCCCTATCATTACATAATGTCCTCTGTTATTATAATATACAGTGCCCCTTATATTACATAATGTCCTCTATTATTATAATATACAGTGCCCCCTATCATTATATAATGTCCTCTGTTATTATAATATACAGTGCCCCTTACATTACATAATGTCCTCTGTTATTATAATATACAGTGCCCCCTATCATTACATAATGTCCTCTGTTATTATAATATACAGTGCCCCTTATATTACATAATGTCCTCTGTTATTATAATATACAGTGCCCCTTATATAACATATTGTCCTCTGTTATTATAATATACAGTGCCACTTATATTACATAATGTCCTCTGTTATTATAATATACAGTGCCCCCTATCATTACATAATGTCCTCTGTTATTATAATATACAGTGCCCCCTATCATTACATAATGTCCTCTGTTATTATAATATACAATGCCCCCTATCATTACATAATGTCCTCTGTTATTATAATATACAGTGCCCCTTATATTACATAATGTCCTCTGTTATTATAATATACAGTGCCCCCTATCATTACATAATGTCCTCTGTTATTATAATATACAGTGCCCCCTATCATTACATAATGTCCTCTGTTATTATAATATACAATGCCCCCTATCATTACATAATGTCCTCTGTTATTATAATATACAGTGCCCCCTATCATTACATAAAGTCCTCTGTTATTATAATATACAGTGCACCCTATCATTACATAATGTCCTCTGTTATTATAATATACAGTGCCCCTTATATTACATAATGTCCTCTGTTATTATAATATACAGTGCCCCTTATATAACATAATGTCCTCTGTTATTATAATATACAGTGCCACTTATATTACATAATGTCCTCTGTTATTATAATATACAGTGCCCCCTATCACTACATAATGTCCTCTGTTATTATAATATACAGTGCCCCCTATCATTACATAATGTCCTCTGTTATTATAATATACAATGCCCCCTATCATTACATAATGTCCTCTGTTATTATAATATACAGTGCCCCCTATCATTATATAATGTCCTCTCTTATTATAATATACAGTGCCCCCAATTATTACATAATGTCCTCTGTTATTATAATATACAGTGCCCCCTATCATTACATAATGTCCTCTGTTATTATAATATACAGTGCCCCTTATATTACATAATGTTGTCTGTTATTATAATATACAGTGCCCCTTACATTACATAATGTCCTCTGTTATTATAATATACAGTGTCCCTTATATAACATAATGTCCTCTGTTATTATAATATACAGTGCCACTTATATTACATAATGTCCTCTGTTATTATAATATACAGTGCCCCCTATCATTACATAATGTCCTCTGTTATTATAATATACAGTGCACCCTATCATTACATAATGTCCTCTGTTATTATAATGTACACTGCCCCCTATCATTACATAATGTCCTCTGTTATTATAATATACAGTGCCCCCTATCATTACATAATGTCCTCTGTTATTATAATATACAGTGCCCCCTATCATTACATAATGTCCTCTGTTATTATAATATAAAGTGCCCCTTATATTACATAATGTCCTCTGTTATTATAATATACAGTGCCCCCTATCATTACATAATGTCCTTTGTTATTATAATATACAGTGCCCCTTATATAACATAATGTCCTCTGTTATTATAATATACAGTGCCCCTTATATAACATAATGTCCTCTCTTATTATAATATACAGTGCCCCCAATTATTACATAATGTCCTCTCTTATTATAATATACAGTGCCCCTATCAATACATAATGTCCTCTGTTATTATAATATACAGTGCCCCTTATATTACATAATGTCCTCTGTTATTATAATATACAGTTCCCCTATCAATACATAATGTCCTCTGTTATTATAATATACAGTGCCCCCTATCATAACATAATGTCCTCTGATATTATAATATACAGTGCCCCCTATCATTATATAATGTCCTCTCTTATTATAATATACAGTGCCCCCTATCATTACATAATGTCCTCTGTTATTATAATATACAGTGCCCCTTATATTACATAATGTCCTCTGTTATTATAATATACAGTGCCCCTTACATTACATAATGTCCTCTGTTATTATAATATACAGTGCCCCTTATATAACATAATGTCCTCTGTTATTATAATATACAGTGCCACTTATATTACATAATGTCCTCTGTTATTATAATATACAGTGCCCCCTATCATTACATAATGTCCTCTGTTATTATAATATACAGTGCACCCTATCATTACATAATGTCCTCTGTTATTATAATATACAGTGCCCCTTATATTACATAATGTCCTCTATTATTATAATATACAGTGCCCCCTATCATTACATAATGTCCTCTGTTATTATAATATACAGTGCCCCTTATATTACATAATGTCCTCTATTATTATAATATACAGTGCCCCCTATCATTATATAATGTCCTCTCTTATTATAATATACAGTGCCCCCAATTATTACATAATGTCCTCTGTTATTATAATATACAGTGCCCCCTATTATTACATAATGTCCTCTGTTATTATAATATACAGTGCCCCTTATATTACATAATGTCCTCTGTTATTATAATATACAGTGCCCCTTACATTACATAATGTCCTCTGTTATTATAATATACAGTGCCCCTTATATAACATAATGTCCTCTGTTATTATAATATACAGTGCCCCTTATATAACATAATGTCCTCTCTTATTATAATATACAGTGCCCCCAATTATTACATAATGTCCTCTGTTATTATAATATACAGTGCCCCCTATCATTACATAATGTCATCTGTTATTATAATATACAGTGCCCCTTATATTACATAATGTCCTCTGTTATTATAATATACAGTGCCCCCTATCATAACATAATGTCCTCTGATATTATAATATACAGTGCCCCCTATCATTATATAATATCCTCTCTTATTATAATATACAGTGCCCCCTATCATTACATAATGTCCTCTGTTATTATAATATACAGTGCCCCTTATATTACATAATGTCTTCTGTTATTATAATATACAGTGCCCCCTATCATTATATAATGTCCTCTGTTAATATAATATACAGTGCCCTTTATATTACATAATGTCCTCTGTTATTATAATATACAGTGCCACTTATATTACATAATGTCCTCTGTTATTATAATATACAGTGCCCCCTATCATTACATAATGTCCTCTGTTATTATAATATACAGTGCCCCCTATCATTACATAATGTCCTCTGTTATTAAAATATACAGTGCCCCCCTTATCATTACATAATGTCCTTTGTTATTATAATATACAGTGCCCCTTATATTACATAATGTCCTCTGTTATTATAATATACAGTGCCCCCTATCATTACATAATGTCCTCTGTTATTAAAATATACAGTGCCCCCTTATCATTACATAATGTCCTCTGTTATTATAATATACAGTGCCACTTATATTACATAATGTCCTCTGTTATTATAATATACAGTGCCCCCTATCATTACATAATGTCCTCTGTTATTATAATATACAGTGCACCCTATCATTACATAATGTCCTCTGTTATTATAATATACAGTGCACCCTATCATTACATAATGTCCTCTGTTATTATAATATACAGTGCCCCTTATATTACATAATGTCCTCTGTTATTATAATATACAGTGCACCCTATCATTACATAATGTCCTCTGTTATTATAATATACAGTGCCCCTTATATTACATAATGTCCTCTGTTATTATAATATACAGTGCCCCCTATCATTACATAATGTCCTCTGTTATTATAATATACAGTGCCCCCTATCATTACATAATGTCCTCTGTTATTATAATATACAGTGCCCCTTATATTACATAATGTCCTCTGTTATTATAATATACAGTGCCCCTTATATTACATAATGTCCTCTGTTATTATAATATACAGTGCCCCCTATCATTACATAATGTCCTATGTTATTATAATATACAGTGCCCCTTATATTACATAATGTCCTCTGTTATTATAATATACAGTGCCCCTTATATTACATAATTTCCTCTGTTATTATAATATACAGTGCCACCTATCATTATATAATGTCCTCTGTTATTATAATATACAGTGTCCCCTATCATTACATTATGTCCTCTGTTATTATAATATACAGTGCCCCCTATCATTACATAATATCCTCTGTTATTATAATATACAGTGCCACTTATATTACATAATGTCCTCTGTTATTATAATATACAGTGCCCCTTACATTACATAATGTCCTCTGTTATTATAATATACAGTGCCACTTATATTACATAATGTCCTCTGTTATTATAATATACAGTGCCCCCTATCATTACATAATATCCTCTGTTATTATAATATACAGTGCCCCCTATCATTACATAATGTCCTCTGTTATTATAATATACAGTGCCCCTTATATTACATAATGTCCTCTATTATTATAATATGCAGTGCCCCCTATCATTATATAATGTCCTCTCTTATTATAATATACAGTGCACCCAATCATTACATAATGTCCTCTGTTATTATAATATACAGTGCCCCCTATCATTACATAATGTCCTCTGTTATTATAATATACAGTGCCCCTTATATTACATAATGTCCTCTGTTATTATAATATAAAGTGCCCCTTATATTAAATAATGTCCTCTGTTATTATAATATACAGTGCCCCCTATCATTACATAATGTCCTCTGTTATTATAATATACAGTGCCCCTTATATTACATAATGTCCTCTGTTATTATAATATACAGTGCCCCTTATATTACATAATGTCCTCTGTTATTATAATATACAGTGCCCCTTATATTACATAATGTCCTCTGTTATTATAATATACAGTGCCCCCTATCATTACATAATGTCCTCTGTTATTATAATATACAGTGCCCCCTATCATTATATAATGTCCTCTCTTATTATAATATACAGTGCCCCCTATCATTACATAATGTCCTCTGTTATTATAATATACAGTGCCCCTTATATTACATAATGTCCTCTATTATTATAATATACAGTGCCCCCAATTAATACATAATGTCCTCTGTTATTATAATATACAGTGCCCCCTATCATTACATAATGTCCTCTGTTATTATAATATACAGTGCCCCTTATATTACATAATGTCCTCTGTTATTATAATATACAGTCCCCCCTATAATTATATAATGTCCTCTCTTATTATAATATACAGTGCCCCCTATCATTACATAATGTCCTCTCTTATTATAATATACAGTGCCCCTTATATTACATAATGTCCTCTGTTATTATAATATACAGTGCCCCTTATATTACATGATGTCCTCTGATATTATAATATACAGTGCCCCCTATCATTATATAATGTCCTCTGTTATTATAATATACAGTGCCCCTTATATTACATAATGTCCTCTGTTATTATAATATACAGTGCCCCCTATCATTACATAATGTCCTCTGTTATTATAATATACAGTGCCCCTTATATTACATAATGTCCTCTGTTATTATAATATACAGTGCCCCTTATATTACATAATGTCCTCTGTTATTATAATATACAGTGCCCCCTATCATTACATAATGTCCTCTGTTATTATAATATACAGTGCCCCTTATATTACATAATGTCCTCTGTTATTATAATATACAGTGCCCCCTATCATTATATAATGTCCTCTGTTATTATAATATACAGTGCCCTCTATCATTACATAATGTCCTCTGTTATTATAATATACAGTGCCCCCAATTATTACATAATGTCCTCTGTTATTATAATATACAGTGCCCCCTATCATTACATAATGTCCTCTGTTATTATAATATACAGTGCCCCTTATATAACATAATGTCCTCTGTTATTATAATATACAGTGCCACTTATATTACATAATGTCCTCTGTTATTATAATGTACACTGCCCCCTATCATTACATAATGTCCTCTGTTATTATAATATACAGTGCCCCCTATCATTACATAATGTCCTCTGTTATTATAATATACAGTGCCCCCTATCATTACATAATGTCCTCTGTTATTATAATATACAGTGCCCCTTATATTACATAATGTCCTCTGTTATTATAATATACAGTGCCCCCTATCATTACATAATGTCCTCTGTTATTATAATATACAGTGCCCCTTATATTACATAATGTCCTCTGTTATTATAATATACAGTGCCCCTTATATTACATAATGTCCTCTGTTATTATAATATACAGTGCCCCCTATCATTATATAATGTCCTCTCTTATTATAATATACAGTGCCCCCTATCATTACATAATGTCCTCTGTTATTATAATATACAGTGCCCCTTATATTACATAATGTCCTCTGTTATTATAATATACAGTGCCCCCTATAATTATATAATGTCCTCTCTTATTATAATATACAGTGCCCCCTATCATTACATAATGTCCTCTGTTATTATAATATACAGTGCCCCTTATATTACATAATGTCCTCTGTTATTATAATATACAGTGCCCCCTATCATTACATAATGTCCTCTGTTATTATAATATACAGTGCCCCTTATATTACATAATGTCCTCTGTTATTATAATATACAGTCCCCCCTATAATTATATAATGTCCTCTCTTATTATAATATACAGTGCCCCCTATCATTACATAATGTCCTCTCTTATTATAATATACAGTGCCCCTTATATTACATAATGTCCTCTGTTATTATAATATACAGTGCCCCTTATATTACATGATGTCCTCTAATATTATAATATACAGTGCCCCCTATCATTATATAATGTCCTCTGTTATTATAATATACAGTGCCCCTTATATTACATAATGTCCTCTGTTATTATAATATACAGTGCCCCCTATCATTACATAATGTCCTTTGTTATTATAATATACAGTGCCCCTTATATTACATAATGTCCTCTGTTATTATAATATACAGTGCCCCTTATATTACATAATGTCCTCTGTTATTATAATATACAGTGCCCCCTATCATTACATAAAGTCCTCTGTTATTATAATATACAGTGCCCCTTATATTACATAATGTCCTCTGTTATTATAATATACAGTGCCCCCTATCATTATATAATGTCCTCTCTTATTATAATATACAGTGCCCCCTATCATTACATAATGTCCTCTGTTATTATAATATACAGTGCCCCATATATAACATAATGTCCTCTATTATTATAATATACAGTGCCCCCAATTAATACATAATGTCCTCTGTTATTATAATATACAGTGCCCCCTATCATTACATAATGTCCTCTGTTATTATAATATACAGTGCCCCTTATATTACATAATGTCCTCTGTTATTATAATATACAGTGCCCCCTATCATTATATAATGTCCTCTCTTATTATAATATACAGTGCCCCCTATCATTACATAATGTCCTCTGTTATTATAATATACAGTGCCCCTTATATTACATAATGTCCTCTATTATTATAATATACAGTGCCCCCAATTAATACATAATGTCCTCTGTTATTATAATATACAGTGCCCCCTATCATTACAAAATGTCCTCTGTTATTATAATATACAGTGCCCCTTATATTACATAATGTCCTCTGTTATTATAATATACAGTCCCCCCTATAATTATATAATGTCCTCTCTTATTATAATATACAGTGCCCCCTATCATTACATAATGTCCTCTCTTATTATAATATACAGTGCCCCTTATATTACATAATGTCCTCTGTTATTATAATATACAGTGCCCCTTATATTACATGATGTCCTCTGATATTATAATATACAGTGCCCCCTATCATTATATAATGTCCTCTGTTATTATAATATACAGTGCCCCTTATATTACATAATGTCCTCTGTTATTATAATATACAGTGCCCCCTATCATTACATAATGTCCTCTGTTATTATAATATACAGTGCCCCTTATATTACATAATGTCCTCTGTTATTATAATATACAGTGCCCCCTATCATTATATAATGTCCTCTCTTATTATAATATACAGTGCCCTCTATCATTACATAATGTCCTCTGTTATTATAATATACAGTGCCCCTTATATTACATAATGTCCTCTATTATTATAATATACAGTGCCCCCAATTAATACATAATGTCCTCTGTTATTATAATATACAGTGCCCCCTATCATTACATAATGTCCTCTGTTATTATAATATACAGTGCCCCTTATATTACATAATGTCCTCTGTTATTATAATATACAGTGCCCCTTATATTACATAATGTCCTCTGATATTATAATATACAGTGCCCCCTATCATTATATAATGTCCTCTGTTATTATAATATACAGTGCCCCTTATATTACATAATGTACTCTGTTATTATAATATACAGTGCCCCCTATTATAACATAATGTCCTCTGTTATTATAATATACAGTGCCCCTTATATTACATAATTTCCTCTGTTATTATAATATACAGTGCCCCCTATAATTATATAATGTCCTCTCTTATTATAATATACAGTGCCCCCTATCATTACATAATGTCCTCTCTTATTATAATATACAGTGCCCCCTATAATTATATAATCTCCTCTCTTATTATAATATACAGTGCCCCCTATCATTACATAATGTCCTCGCTTATTATAATATACAGTGCCCCTTATATTACATAATGTCCTCTGTTATTATAATATACAGTGCCCCTTATATTACATAATGTCCTCTGATATTATAATATACAGTGCCCCCTATCATTATATAATGTCCTCTGTTATTATAATATACAGTGCCCCTTATATTACATAATGTCCTCTGTTATTATAATATACAGTGCCCCCTATCATTACATAATGTCCTCTGTTATTATAATATACAGTGCCCCTATCAATACATAATGTCCTCTGTTATTATAATATACAGTGCCCCCTATCATAACATAATGTCCTCTGATATTATAATATACAGTGCCCCCTATCATTATATAATGTCCTCTGTTATTATAATATACAGTGCCCTTTATATTACATAATGTCCTCTGTTATTATAATATACAGTGCCCCTTATATTACATAATGTCTTCTGTTATTATAATATACAGTGCCCCCTATCATTATATAATGTCCTCTGTTATTATAATATACAGTGCCCTTTATATTACATAATGTCCTCTGTTATTATAATATACAGTGCCACTTATATTACATAATGTCCTCTGTTATTATAATATACAGTGCCCCCTATCATTACATAATGTCCTCTGTTATTATAATATACAGTGCCCCCTATCATTACATAATGTCCTCTGTTATTATAATATACAGTGCCCCCCTATCATTACATAATGTCCTCTGTTATTATAATATACAGTGCCCCTTATATTACATAATGTCCTCTGTTATTATAATATACAGTGCCCCCTATCATTATATAATGTCCTCTCTTATTATAATATACAGTGCCCCTATCATTACATAATGTCCTCTGTTATTATAATATACAGTGCCCCTTATATTACATAATGTCCTCTATTATTATAATATACAGTGCCCCCTATCATTATATAATGTCCTCTCTTATTATAATATACAGTGCCCCCAATTATTACATAATGTCCTCTGTTATTATAATATACAGTGCCCCTTATATTACATAATGTCCTCTGTTATTATAATATACAGTGCCCCTTACATTACATAATGTCCTCTGTTATTATAATATACAGTGCCCCTTATATAACATAATGTCCTCTGTTATTATAATATACAGTGCCACTTATATTACATAATGTCCTCTGTTATTATAATATACAGTGCCCCATATCATTACATAATGTCCTCTGTTATTATAATATACAGTGCCCCCTATCATTACATAATGTCCTCTGTTATTATAATATACAGTGCCCCCTATCATTACATAATGTCCTCTGTTATTATAATATACAGTGCCCCCTATCATTACATAATGTCCTCTGTTATTATAATATACAGTGCACCCTATCATTACATAATGTCCTCTGTTATTATAATATACAGTGCCCCCTATCATTATATAATGTCCTCTGTTATTATAATATACAGTGCCCCCAATTATTACATAATGTCCTCTGTTATTATAATGTACAGTGCCCCCTATCATTACATAATGTCCTCTGTTATTATAATATACAGTGCCCCCAATTATTACATAATGTCCTCTGTTATTATAATATACAGTGCCCCCTATCATTACATAATGTCCTCTGTTATTATAATATACAGTGCCCCTTATATAACATAATGTCCTCTGTTATTATAATATACAGTGCCACTTATATTACATAATGTCCTCTGTTATTATAATATACAGTGCCCCCTATCATTACATAATGTCCTCTGTTATTATAATATACAGTGCACCCTATCATTACATAATGTCCTCTGTTATTATAATGTACACTGCCCCCTATCATTACATAATGTCCTCTGTTATTATAATATACAGTGCCCCCTATCATTACATAATGTCCTCTGTTATTATAATATACAGTGCCCCCTATCATTACATAATGTCCTCTGTTATTATAATATACAGTGCCCCTTATAGTACATAATGTCCTCTGTTATTATAATATACAGTGCCCCCTATCATTACATAATGTCCTCTGTTATTATAATATACAGTGCCCCTTATATTACATAATGTCCTCTGTTATTATAATATACAGTGCCCCCTATCATTATATAATGTCCTCTCTTATTATAATATACAGTGCCCCCTATCATTACATAATGTCCTCTGTTATTATAATATACAGTGCCCCATATATAACATAATGTCCTCTATTATTATAATATACAGTGCCCCCAATTAATACATAATGTCCTCTGTTATTATAATATACAGTGCCCCCTATCATTACATAATGTCCTCTGTTATTATAATATACAGTGCCCCTTATATTACATAATGTCCTCTATTATTATAATATACAGTGCCCCTTATATTACATAATGTCCTCTGATATTATAATATACAGTGCCCCCTATCATTATATAATGTCCTCTGTTATTATAATATACAGTGCCCCTTATATTACATAATGTCCTCTGTTATTATAATATACAGTGCCCCCTATCATTACATAATTTCCTCTGTTATTATAATATACAGTGCCCCCTATAATTATATAATGTCCTCTCTTATTATAATATACAGTGCCCCCTATCATTACATAATGTCCTCTCTTATTATAATATACAGTGCCCCTTATATTACATAATGTCCTCTGTTATTATAATATACAGTGCCCCCTATCATTACATAATGTCCTCTGTTATTATAATATACAGTGCACCCTATCATTACATAATGTCCTCTGTTATTATAATGTACACTGCCCCCTATCATTACATAATGTCCTCTGTTATTATAATATACAGTGCCCCCTATCATTACATAATGTCCTCTGTTATTATAATATACAGTGCCCCCTATCATTACATAATGTCCTCTGTTATTATAATATACAGTGCCCCTTATATTACATAATGTCCTCTGTTATTGTAATATACAGTGCCCCCTATCATTACATAATGTCCTCTGTTATTATAATATACAGTGCCCCTTATATTACATAATGTCCTCTGTTATTATAATATACAGTGCCCCCTATCATTATATAATGTCCTCTCTTATTATAATATACAGTGCCCCCTATCATTACATAATGTCCTCTGTTATTATAATATACAGTGCCCCATATATAACATAATGTCCTCTATTATTATAATATACAGTGCCCCCAATTAATACATAATGTCCTCTGTTATTATAATATACAGTGCCCCCTATCATTACATAATGTCCTCTGTTATTATAATATACAGTGCCCCTTATATTACATAATGTCCTCTGTTATTATAATATACAGTGCCCCTTATATTACATAATGTCCTCTGATATTATAATATACAGTGCCCCCTATCATTATATAATGTCCTCTGTTATTATAATATACAGTGCCCCTTATATTACATAATGTCCTCTGTTATTATAATATACAGTGCCCCCTATAATTATATAATGTCCTCTCTTATTATAATATACAGTGCCCCCTATCATTACATAATGTCCTCTCTTATTATAATATACAGTGCCCCTTATATTACATAATGTCCTCTGTTATTATGATATACAGTGCCCCCTATCATTACATAATGTCCTCTGTTATTATAATATACAGTGCCCCTTATATTACATAATTTCCTCTGTTATTATAATATACAGTGCCCCTATCATTATATAATGTCCTCTCTTATTATAATATACAGTGCCCCTATCAATACATAATGTCCTCTGTTATTATAATATACAGTGCCCCCTATCATAACATAATGTCCTCTGTTATTATAATATACAGTGCCCTTTATATTACAAAATGTCCTCTGTTATTATAATATACAGTGCCCCTTATATTACATAATGTCTTCTGTTATTATAATATACAGTGCCCCCTATCATTATATAATGTCCTCTCTTATTATAATATACAGTGCCCCCAATTATTACATATTGTCCTCTGTTATTATAATATACAGTGCCCCCTATCATTACATAATGTCCTCTGTTATTATAATATACAGTGCCCCTTATATTACATAATGTCCTCTGTTATTATAATATACAGTGCCCCTTACATTACATAATGTCCTCTGTTATTATAATATACAGTGCCCCTTATATAACATAATGTCCTCTGTTATTATAATATACAGTGCCACTTATATTACATAATGTCCTCTGTTATTATAATATACAGTGCCACTTATATTACATAATGTCCTCTGTTATTATAATATACAGTGCCCCCTATCATTACATAATGTCCTCTGTTATTATAATATACAGTGCCCCCTATCATTACATAATGTCCTCTGTTATTATAATATACAGTGCACCCTATCATTACATAATGTCCTCTGTTATTATAATATACAGTGCCCCCTATCATTACATAATGTCCTCTGTTATAATAATATACAGTGTCCCCTATCATTACATAATGTCCTCTGTTATTATAATATACAGTGCCCCCTATCATTACATAATGTCCTCTGTTATTATAATATAAAGTGCCCCTTATATTACATAATGTCCTCTGTTATTATAATATACAGTGCCCCTTATCATTACATAATGTCCTCTGTTATTATAATATACAGTGCCCCTTATATTACATAATGTCCTCTGTTATTATAATATACAGTGCCCCCTATCATTATATAATGTCCTCTCTTATTATAATATACAGTGCTCCCTATCATTACATAATGTCCTCTGTTATTATAATATACAGTGCCCCTTATATTACATAATGTCCTCTGTTATTATAATATAAAGTGCCCCCTATCATTACATAATGTCCTCTGTTATTATAATATACAGTGCCCCCTATCATTACATAATGTCCTCTGTTATTATAATATACAGTGCACCCTATCATTACATAATGTCCTCTGTTATTATAATATACAGTGCACCCTATCATTACATAATGTCCTCTGTTATTATAATATACAGTGCCCCTTATATTACATAATTTCCTCTGTTATTATAATATACAGTGCCCCCTATCATTATATAATGTCCTCTGTTATTATAATATACAGTGCCCCATATATTACATAATGTCCTCTGTTATTATAATATACAGTGCCCCCTATCATTACATAATGTCCTCTGTTATTATAATATACCGTGCCCCTTATATTACATAATGTCCTCTGTTATTATAATATACAGTGCCCCCTATCATTATATAATGTCCTCTCTTATTATAATATACAGTGCCCCCTATCATTACATAATGTCCTCTGTTATTATAATATACAGTGCCCCTTATATTACATAATGTCCTCTGTTATTATAATATACAGTGCCCCCAATTAATACATAATGTCCTCTGTTATTATAATATACAGTGCCCCCTATCATTACATAATGTCCTCTGTTATTATAATATACAGTGCCCCTTATATTACATAATGTCCTCTTTTATTATAATATACAGTGCCCCTTATATTACATAATGTCCTCTGATATTATAATATACAGTGCCCCCTATCATTATATAATGTCCTCTGTTTTTATAATATACAGTGCCCCTTATATTACATAATGTCCTCTGTTATTATAATATACAGTGCCCCCTATTATTACATAATGTCCTCTGTTATTATAATATACAGTGCCCCTTATATTACATAATTTCCTCTGTTATTATAATATACAGTGCCCCCTATCATTATATAATGTCCTCTGTTATTATAATATACAGTGCCCCTTATATTACATAATGTCCTCTGTTATTATAATATACAGTGCCCCCTATCATTACATAATGTCCTCTGTTATTATAATATACAGTGCCCCTTATATTACATAATTCCCTCTGTTATTATAATATACAGTGCCCCCTATCATTATATAATGTCCTCTCTTATTATAATATACAGTGCCCCTATCAATACATAATGTCCTCTGTTATTATAATATACAGTGCCCCCTATCATAACATAATGTCTTCTGATATTATAATATACAGTGCCCCCTATCATTATATAATGTCCTCTGTTATTATAATATACAGTGCCCTTTATATTACATAATGTCCTCTGTTATTATAATATACAGTGCCCCTTATATTACATAATGTCTTCTGTTATTATAATATACAGTGCCCCCTATCATTATATAATATCCTCTGTTATTATAATATAAAGTGCCCTTTATATTACATAATGTCCTCTGTTATTATAATATACAGTGCCACTTATATTACATAATGTCCTCTGTTATTATAATATACAGTGCCCCCTATCATTACATAATGTCCTCTGTTATTATAATATACAGTGCCCCCTATCATTACATAATGTCCTCTGTTATTATAATATACAGTGCCCCTTATATTACATAATGTCCTCTGTTATTATAATATACAGTGCCCCCCCTATCATTACATAATGTCCTCTGTTATTATAATATACAGTGCCCCTTATATTACATAATGTCCTCTGTTATTATAATATACAGTGCCCCCTATCATTATATAATGTCCTCTCTTATTATAATATACAGTGCCCCCTATCATTACATAATGTCCTCTGTTATTATAATATACAGTGCCCCTTATATTACATAATGTCCTCCATTATTATAATATACAGTGCCCCCTATCATTATATAATGTCCTCTCTTATTATAATATACAGTGCCCCTATCAATACATAATGTCCTCTGTTATTATAATATACAGTGCCCCCTGTCATAACATAATGTCCTCTGATATTATAATATACAGTGCCCCTATCATTATATAATGTCCTCTGTTATTATAATATACAGTGCCCCTTATATTACATGATGTCCTCTGATATTATAATATACAGTGCCCCCTATCATTATATAATGTCCTCTGTTATTATAATATACAGTGCCCCTTATATTACATAATGTCCTCTGTTATTATAATATACAGTGCCCCCTATCATTACATAATGTCCTTTGTTATTATAATATACAGTGCCCCTTATATTACATAATGTCCTCTGTTATTATAATATACAGTGCCCCTTATATTACATAATGTCCTCTGTTATTATAATATACAGTGCCCCCTATCATTACATAAAGTCCTCTGTTATTATAATATACAGTGCCCCTTATATTACATAATGTCCTCTGTTATTATAATATACAGTGCCCCCTATCATTATATAATGTCCTCTCTTATTATAATATACAGTGCCCCCTATCATTACATAATGTCCTCTGTTATTATAATATACAGTGCCCCATATATAACATAATGTCCTCTATTATTATAATATACAGTGCCCCCAATTAATACATAATGTCCTCTGTTATTATAATATACAGTGCCCCCTATCATTACATAATGTCCTCTGTTATTATAATATACAGTGCCCCTTATATTACATAATGTCCTCTGTTATTATAATATACAGTGCCCCCTATCATTATATAATGTCCTCTCTTATTATAATATACAGTGCCCCCTATCATTACATAATGTCCTCTGTTATTATAATATACAGTGCCCCTTATATTACATAATGTCCTCTATTATTATAATATACAGTGCCCCCAATTAATACATAATGTCCTCTGTTATTATAATATACAGTGCCCCTTATCATTACAAAATGTCCTCTGTTATTATAATATACAGTGCCCCTTATATTACATAATGTCCTCTGTTATTATAATATACAGTCCCCCCTATAATTATATAATGTCCTCTCTTATTATAATATACAGTGCCCCCTATCATTACATAATGTCCTCTCTTATTATAATATACAGTGCCCCTTATATTACATAATGTCCTCTGTTATTATAATATACAGTGCCCCTTATATTACATGATGTCCTCTGATATTATAATATACAGTGCCCCCTATCATTATATAATGTCCTCTGTTATTATAATATACAGTGCCCCTTATATTACATAATGTCCTCTGTTATTATAATATACAGTGCCCCCTATCATTACATAATGTCCTCTGTTATTATAATATACAGTGCCCCTTATATTACATAATGTCCTCTGTTATTATAATATACAGTGCCCCCTATCATTATATAATGTCCTCTCTTATTATAATATACAGTGCCCTCTATCATTACATAATGTCCTCTGTTATTATAATATACAGTGCCCCTTATATTACATAATGTCCTCTATTATTATAATATACAGTGCCCCCAATTAATACATAATGTCCTCTGTTATTATAATATACAGTGCCCCCTATCATTACATAATGTCCTCTGTTATTATAATATACAGTGCCCCTTATATTACATAATGTCCTCTGTTATTATAATATACAGTGCCCCTTATATTACATAATGTCCTCTGATATTATAATATACAGTGCCCCCTATCATTATATAATGTCCTCTGTTATTATAATATACAGTGCCCCTTATATTACATAATGTACTCTGTTATTATAATATACAGTGCCCCCTATTATAACATAATGTCCTCTGTTATTATAATATACAGTGCCCCTTATATTACATAATTTCCTCTGTTATTATAATATACAGTGCCCCCTATAATTATATAATGTCCTCTCTTATTATAATATACAGTGCCCCCTATCATTACATAATGTCCTCTCTTATTATAATATACAGTGCCCCCTATAATTATATAATCTCCTCTCTTATTATAATATACAGTGCCCCCTATCATTACATAATGTCCTCTCTTATTATAATATACAGTGCCCCTTATATTACATAATGTCCTCTGTTATTATAATATACAGTGCCCCTTATATTACATAATGTCCTCTGATATTATAATATACAGTGCCCCCTATCATTATATAATGTCCTCTGTTATTATAATATACAGTGCCCCTTATATTACATAATGTCCTCTGTTATTATAATATACAGTGCCCCCTATCATTACATAATGTCCTCTGTTATTATAATATACAGTGCCCCTATCAATACATAATGTCCTCTGTTATTATAATATACAGTGCCCCCTATCATAACATAATGTCCTCTGATATTATAATATACAGTGCCCCCTATCATTATATAATGTCCTCTGTTATTATAATATACAGTGCCCTTTATATTACATAATGTCCTCTGTTATTATAATATACAGTGCCACTTATATTACATAATGTCCTCTGTTATTATAATATACAGTGCCCCCTATCATTACATAATGTCCTCTGTTATTATAATATACAGTGCCCCCTATCATTACATAATGTCCTCTGTTATTATAATATACAGTGCCCCCCTATCATTACATAATGTCCTCTGTTATTATAATATACAGTGCCCCTTATATTACATAATGTCCTCTGTTATTATAATATACAGTGCCCCCTATCATTATATAATGTCCTCTCTTATTCTAATATACAGTGCCCCTATCATTACATAATGTCCTCTGTTATTATAATATACAGTGCCCCTTATATTACATAATGTCCTCTATTATTATAATATACAGTGCCCCCTATCATTATATAATGTCCTCTCTTATTATAATATACAGTGCCCCCAATTATTACATAATGTCCTCTGTTATTATAATATACAGTGCCCCCTATCATTACATAATGTCCTCTGTTATTATAATATACAGTGCCCCTTATATTACATAATGTCCTCTGTTATTATAATATACAGTGCCCCTTACATTACATAATGTCCTCTGTTATTATAATATACAGTGCCCCTTATATAACATAATGTCCTCTGTTATTATAATATACAGTGCCACTTATATTACATAATGTCCTCTGTTATTATAATATACAGTGCCCCCTATCATTACATAATGTCCTCTGTTATTATAATATACAGTGCCCCCTATCATTACATAATGTCCTCTGTTATTATAATATACAGTGCCCCCTATCATTACATAATGTCCTCTGTTATTATAATATACAGTGCCCCCTATCATTACATAATGTCCTCTGTTATTATAATATACAGTGCACCCTATCATTACATAATGTCCTCTGTTATTATAATATACAGTGCCCCCTATCATTATATAATGTCCTCTGTTATTATAATATACAGTGCCCCCAATTATTACATAATGTCCTCTGTTATTATAATATACAGTGCCCCCTATCATTACATAATGTCCTCTGTTATTGTAATATACAGTGCCCCCAATTATTACATAATGTCCTCTGTTATTATAATATACAGTGCCCCCTATCATTACATAATGTCCTCTGTTATTATAATATACAGTGCCCCTTATATAACATAATGTCCTCTGTTATTATAATATACAGTGCCACTTATATTACATAATGTCCTCTGTTATTATAATATACAGTGCCCCCTATCATTACATAATGTCCTCTGTTATTATAATATACAGTGCACCCTATCATTACATAATGTCCTCTGTTATTATAATGTACACTGCCCCCTATCATTACATAATGTCCTCTGTTATTATAATATACAGTGCCCCCTATCATTACATAATGTCCTCTGTTATTATAATATACAGTGCCCCCTATCATTACATAATGTCCTCTGTTATTATAATATACAGTGCCCCTTATAGTACATAATGTCCTCTGTTATTATAATATACAGTGCCCCCTATCATTACATAATGTCCTCTGTTATTATAATATACAGTGCCCCTTATATTACATAATGTCCTCTGTTATTATAATATACAGTGCCCCCTATCATTATATAATGTCCTCTCTTATTATAATATACAGTGCCCCCTATCATTACATAATGTCCTCTGTTATTATAATATACAGTGCCCCATATATAACATAATGTCCTCTATTATTATAATATACAGTGCCCCCAATTAATACATAATGTCCTCTGTTATTATAATATACAGTGCCCCCTATCATTACATAATGTCCTCTGTTATTATAATATACAGTGCCCCTTATATTACATAATGTCCTCTGTTATTATAATATACAGTGCCCCTTATATTACATAATGTCCTCTGATATTATAATATACAGTGCCCCCTATCATTATATAATGTCCTCTGTTATTATAATATACAGTGCCCCTTATATTACATAATGTCCTCTGTTATTATAATATACAGTGCCCCCTATCATTACATAATTTCCTCTGTTATTATAATATACAGTGCCCCCTATAATTATATAATGTCCTCTCTTATTATAATATACAGTGCCCCCTATCATTACATAATGTCCTCTCTTATTATAATATACAGTGCCCCTTATATTACATAATGTCCTCTGTTATTATAATATACAGTGCCCCCTATCATTACATAATGTCCTCTGTTATTATAATATACAGTGCACCCTATCATTACATAATGTCCTCTGTTATTATAATGTACACTGCCCCCTATCATTACATAATGTCCTCTGTTATTATAATATACAGTGCCCCCTATCATTACATAATGTCCTCTGTTATTATAATATACAGTGCCCCCTATCATTACATAATGTCCTCTGTTATTATAATATACAGTGCCCCTTATATTACATAATGTCCTCTGTTATTGTAATATACAGTGCCCCCTATCATTACATAATGTCCTCTGTTATTATAATATACAATGCCCCTTATATTACATAATGTCCTCTGTTATTATAATATACAGTGCCCCCTATCATTATATAATGTCCTCTCTTATTATAATATACAGTGCCCCCTATCATTACATAATGTCCTCTGTTATTATAATATACAGTGCCCCATATATAACATAATGTCCTCTATTATTATAATATACAGTGCCCCCAATTAATACATAATGTCCTCTGTTATTATAATATACAGTGCCCCCTATCATTACATAATGTCCTCTGTTATTATAATATACAGTGCCCCTTATATTACATAATGTCCTCTGTTATTATAATATACAGTGCCCCTTATATTACATAATGTCCTCTGATATTATAATATACAGTGCCCCCTATCATTATATAATGTCCTCTGTTATTATAATATACAGTGCCCCTTATATTACATAATGTCCTCTGTTATTATAATATACAGTGCCCCCTATAATTATATAATGTCCTCTCTTATTATAATATACAGTGCCCCCTATCATTACATAATGTCCTCTCTTATTATAATATACAGTGCCCCTTATATTACATAATGTCCTCTGTTATTATAATATACAGTGCCCCCTATCATTACATAATGTCCTCTGTTATTATAATATACAGTGCCCCTTATATTACATAATTTCCTCTGTTATTATAATATACAGTGCCCCTATCATTATATAATGTCCTCTCTTATTATAATATACAGTGCCCCTATCAATACATAATGTCCTCTGTTATTATAATATACAGTGCCCCCTATCATAACATAATGTCCTCTGTTATTATAATATACAGTGTCCTTTATATTACATAATGTCCTCTGTTATTATAATATACAGTGCCCCTTATATTACATAATGTCTTCTGTTATTATAATATACAGTGCCCCCTATCATTATATAATGTCCTCTCTTATTATAATATACAGTGCCCCCAATTATTACATATTGTCCTCTGTTATTATAATATACAGTGCCCCCTATCATTACATAATGTCCTCTGTTATTATAATATACAGTGCCCCTTATATTACATAATGTCCTCTGTTATTATAATATACAGTGCCCCTTACATTACATAATGTCCTCTGTTATTATAATATACAGTGCCCCCTATCATTACATAATGTCCTCTGTTATTATAATATACAGTGCCCCCTATCATTACATAATGTCCTCTGTTATTATAATATACAGTGCACCCTATCATTACATAATGTCCTCTGTTATTATAATATACAGTGCCCCCTATCATTACATAATGTCCTCTGTTATAATAATATACAGTGTCCCCTATCATTACATAATGTCCTCTGTTATTATAATATACAGTGCCCCCTATCATTACATAATGTCCTCTGTTATTATAATATAAAGTGCCCCTTATATTACATAATGTCCTCTGTTATTATAATATACAGTGCCCCTTATCATTACATAATGTCCTCTGTTATTATAATATACAGTGCCCCTTATATTACATAATGTCCTCTGTTATTATAATATACAGTGCCCCCTATCATTATATAATGTCCTCTCTTATTATAATATACAATGCTCCCTATCATTACATAATGTCCTCTGTTATTATAATATACAGTGCCCCTTATATTACATAATGTCCTCTGTTATTATAATATAAAGTGCCCCCTATCATTACATAATGTCCTCTGTTATTATAATATACAGTGCCCCCTATCATTACATAATGTCCTCTGTTATTATAATATACAGTGCACCCTATCATTACATAATGTCCTCTGTTATTATAATATACAGTGCACCCTATCATTACATAATGTCCTCTGTTATTATAATATACAGTGCCCCTTATATTACATAATTTCCTCTGTTATTATAATATACAGTGCCCCCTATCATTATATAATGTCCTCTGTTATTATAATATACAGTGCCCCATATATTACATAATGTCCTCTGTTATTATAATATACAGTGCCCCCTATCATTACATAATGTCCTCTGTTATTATAATATACAGTGCCCCTTATATTACATAATGTACTCTGTTATTATAATATACAGTGCCCCCTATCATTATATAATGTCCTCTCTTATTATAATATACAGTGCCCCCTATCATTACATAATGTCCTCTGTTATTATAATATACAGTGCCCCTTATATTACATAATGTCCTCTGTTATTATAATATACAGTGCCCCCAATTAATACATAATGTCCTCTGTTATTATAATATACAGTGCCCCCTATCATTACATAATGTCCTCTGTTATTATAATATACAGTGCCCCTTATATTACATAATGTCCTCTTTTATTATAATATACAGTGCCCCTTATATTACATAATGTCCTCTGATATTATAATATACAGTGCCCCCTATCATTATATAATGTCCTCTGTTATTATAATATACAGTGCCCCTTATATTACATAATGTCCTCTGTTATTATAATATACAGTGCCCCCTATTATTACATAATGTCCTCTGTTATTATAATATACAGTGCCCCTTATATTACATAATTTCCTCTGTTATTATAATATACAGTGCCCCCTATCATTATATAATGTCCTCTGTTATTATAATATACAGTGCCCCTTATATTACATAATGTCCTCTGTTATTATAATATACAGTGCCCCCTATCATTACATAATGTCCTCTGTTATTATAATATACAGTGCCCCTTATATTACATAATTCTCTCTGTTATTATAATATACAGTGCCCCCTATCATTATATAATGTCCTCTCTTATTATAATATACAGTGCCCCTATCAATACATAATGTCCTCTGTTATTATAATATACAGTGCCCCCTATCATAACATAATGTCTTCTGATATTATAATATACAGTGCCCCCTATCATTATATAATGTCCTCTGTTATTATAATATACAGTGCCCTTTATATTACATAATGTCCTCTGTTATTATAATATACAGTGCCCCTTATATTACATAATGTCTTCTGTTATTATAATATACAGTGCCCCCTATCATTATATAATATCCTCTGTTATTATAATATAAAGTGCCCTTTATATTACATAATGTCCTCTGTTATTATAATATACAGTGCCACTTATATTACATAATGTCCTCTGTTATTATAATATACAGTGCCCCCTATCATTACATAATGTCCTCTGTTATTATAATATACAGTGCCCCCTATCATTACATAATGTCCTCTGTTATTATAATATACAGTGCCCCTTATATTACATAATGTCCTCTGTTATTATAATATACAGTGCCCCCCCTATCATTACATAATGTCCTCTGTTATTATAATATACAGTGCCCCTTATATTACATAATGTCCTCTGTTATTATAATATACAGTGCCCCCTATCATTATATAATGTCCTCTCTTATTATAATATACAGTGCCCCCTATCATTACATAATGTCCTCTGTTATTATAATATACAGTGCCCCTTATATTACATAATGTCCTCCATTATTATAATATACAGTGCCCCCTATCATTATATAATGTCCTCTCTTATTATAATATACAGTGCCCCTATCAATACATAATGTCCTCTGTTATTATAATATACAGTGCCCCCTGTCATAACATAATGTCCTCTGATATTATAATATACAGTGCCCCTATCATTATATAATGTCCTCTGTTATTATAATATACAGTGCCCCTTATATTACATGATGTCCTCTGATATTATAATATACAGTGCCCCCTATCATTATATAATGTCCTCTGTTATTATAATATACAGTGCCCCTTATATTACATAATGTCCTCTGTTATTATAATATACAGTGCCCCCTATCATTACATAATGTCCTTTGTTATTATAATATACAGTGCCCCTTATATTACATAATGTCCTCTGTTATTATAATATACAGTGCCCCTTATATTACATAATGTCCTCTGTTATTATAATATACAGTCCCCCCTATAATTATATAATGTCCTCTCTTATTATAATATACAGTGCCCCCTATCATTACATAATGTCCTCTCTTATTATAATATACAGTGCCCCTTATATTACATAATGTCCTCTGTTATTATAATATACAGTGCCCCTTATATTACATGATGTCCTCTGATATTATAATATACAGTGCCCCCTATCATTATATAATGTCCTCTGTTATTATTATATACAGTGCCCCTTATATTACATAATGTCCTCTGTTATTATAATATACAGTGCCCCCTATCATTACATAATGTCCTCTGTTATTATAATATACAGTGCCCCTTATATTACATAATGTCCTCTGTTATTATAATATACAGTGCCCCCTATCATTATATAATGTCCTCTCTTATTATAATATACAGTGCCCTCTATCATTACATAATGTCCTCTGTTATTATAATATACAGTGCCCCTTATATTACATAATGTCCTCTATTATTATAATATACAGTGCCCCCAATTAATACATAATGTCCTCTGTTATTATAATATACAGTGCCCCCTATCATTACATAATGTCCTCTGTTATTATAATATACAGTGCCCCTTATATTACATAATGTCCTCTGTTATTATAATATACAGTGCCCCTTATATTACATAATGTCCTCTGATATTATAATATACAGTGCCCCCTATCATTATATAATGTCCTCTGTTATTATAATATACAGTGCCCCTTATATTACATAATGTACTCTGTTATTATAATATACAGTGCCCCCTATTATAACATAATGTCCTCTGTTATTATAATATACAGTGCCCCTTATATTACATAATTTCCTCTGTTATTATAATATACAGTGCCCCCTATAATTATATAATGTCCTCTCTTATTATAATATACAGTGCCCCCTATCATTACATAATGTCCTCTCTTATTATAATATACAGTGCCCCCTATAATTATATAATCTCCTCTCTTATTATAATATACAGTGCCCCTTATATTACATAATGTCCTCTGTTATTATAATATACAGTGCCCCTTATATTACATAATGTCCTCTGTTATTATAATATACAGTGCCCCTTATATTACATAATGTCCTCTGATATTATAATATACAGTGCCCCCTATCATTATATAATGTCCTCTGTTATTATAATATACAGTGCCCCTTATATTACATAATGTCCTCTGTTATTATAATATACAGTGCCCCCTATCATTACATAATGTCCTCTGTTATTATAATATACAGTGCCCCTATCAATACATAATGTCCTCTGTTATTATAATATACAGTGCCCCCTATCATAACATAATGTCCTCTGATATTATAATATACAGTGCCCCCTATCATTATATAATGTCCTCTGTTATTATAATATACAGTGCCCTTTATATTACATAATGTCCTCTGTTATTATAATATACAGTGCCCCTTATATTACATAATGTCTTCTGTTATTATAATATACAGTGCCCCCTATCATTATATAATGTCCTCTGTTATTATAATATACAGTGCCCTTTATATTACATAATGTCCTCTGTTATTATAATATACAGTGCCACTTATATTACATAATGTCCTCTGTTATTATAATATACAGTGCCCCCTATCATTACATAATGTCCTCTGTTATTATAATATACAGTGCCCCCTATCATTACATAATGTCCTCTGTTATTATAATATACAGTGCCCCCCTATCATTACATAATGTCCTCTGTTATTATAATATACAGTGCCCCTTATATTACATAATGTCCTCTGTTATTATAATATACAGTGCCCCCTATCATTATATAATGTCCTCTCTTATTATAATATACAGTGCCCCTATCATTACATAATGTCCTCTGTTATTATAATATACAGTGCCCCTTATATTACATAATGTCCTCTATTATTATAATATACAGTGCCCCCTATCATTATATAATGTCCTCTCTTATTATAATATACAGTGCCCCCAATTATTACATAATGTCCTCTGTTATTATAATATACAGTGCCCCCTATCATTACATAATGTCCTCTGTTATTATAATATACAGTGCCCCTTATATTACATAATGTCCTCTGTTATTATAATATACAGTGCCCCTTACATTACATAATGTCCTCTGTTATTATAATATACAGTGCCCCTTATATAACATAATGTCCTCTGTTATTATAATATACAGTGCCACTTATATTACATAATGTCCTCTGTTATTATAATATACAGTGCCCCCTATCATTACATAATGTCCTCTGTTATTATAATATACAGTGCCCCCTATCATTACATAATGTCCTCTGTTATTATAATATACAGTGCCCCCTATCATTACATAATGTCCTCTGTTATTATAATATACAGTGCCCCCTATCATTACATAATGTCCTCTGTTATTATAATATACAGTGCACCCTATCATTACATAATGTCCTCTGTTATTATAATATACAGTGCCCCCTATCATTATATAATGTCCTCTGTTATTATAATATACAGTGCCCCCAATTATTACATAATGTCCTCTGTTATTATAATATACAGTGCCCCCTATCATTACATAATGTCCTCTGTTATTATAATATACAGTGCCCCCAATTATTACATAATGTCCTCTGTTATTATAATATACAGTGCCCCCTATCATTACATAATGTCCTCTGTTATTATAATATACAGTGCCCCTTATATAACATAATGTCCTCTGTTATTATAATATACAGTGCCACTTATATTACATAATGTCCTCTGTTATTATAATATACAGTGCCCCCTATCATTACATAATGTCCTCTGTTATTATAATATACAGTGCACTCCATCATTACATAATGTCCTCTGTTATTATAATGTACACTGCCCCCTATCATTACATAATGTCCTCTGTTATTATAATATACAGTGCCCCCTATCATTACATAATGTCCTCTGTTATTATAATATACAGTGCCCCCTATCATTACATAATGTCCTCTGTTATTATAATATACAGTGCCCCTTATAGTACATAATGTCCTCTGTTATTATAATATACAGTGCCCCCTATCATTACATAATGTCCTCTGTTATTATAATATACAGTGCCCCTTATATTACATAATGTCCTCTGTTATTATAATATACAGTGCCCCCTATCATTATATAATGTCCTCTCTTATTATAATATACAGTGCCCCCTATCATTACATAATGTCCTCTGTTATTATAATATACAGTGCCCCATATATAACATAATGTCCTCTATTATTATAATATACAGTGCCCCCAATTAATACATAATGTCCTCTGTTATTATAATATACAGTGCCCCCTATCATTACATAATGTCCTCTGTTATTATAATATACAGTGCCCCTTATATTACATAATGTCCTCTGTTATTATAATATACAGTGCCCCTTATATTACATAATGTCCTCTGATATTATAATATACAGTGCCCCCTATCATTATATAATGTCCTCTGTTATTATAATATACAGTGCCCCTTATATTACATAATGTCCTCTGTTATTATAATATACAGTGCCCCCTATCATTACATAATTTCCTCTGTTATTATAATATACAGTGCCCCCTATAATTATATAATGTCCTCTCTTATTATAATATACAGTGCCCCCTATCATTACATAATGTCCTCTCTTATTATAATATACAGTGCCCCCTATCATTACATAATGTCCTCTCTTATTATAATATACAGGGCCCCTTATATTACATAATGTCCTCTGTTATTATAATATACAGTGCCCCCTATCATTACATAATGTCCTCTGTTATTATAATATACAGTGCACCCTATCATTACATAATGTCCTCTGTTATTATAATGTACACTGCCCCCTATCATTACATAATGTCCTCTGTTATTATAATATACAGTGCCCCCTATCATTACATAATGTCCTCTGTTATTATAATATACAGTGCCCCCTATCATTACATAATGTCCTCTGTTATTATAATATACAGTGCCCCTTATATTACATAATGTCCTCTGTTATTGTAATATACAGTGCCCCCTATCATTACATAATGTCCTCTGTTATTATAATATACAGTGCCCCTTATATTACATAATGTCCTCTGTTATTATAATATACAGTGCCCCCTATCATTATATAATGTCCTCTCTTATTATAATATACAGTGCCCCCTATCATTACATAATGTCCTCTGTTATTATAATATACAGTGCCCCATATATAACATAATGTCCTCTATTATTATAATATACAGTGCCCCCAATTAATACATAATGTCCTCTGTTATTATAATATACAGTGCCCCCTATCATTACATAATGTCCTCTGTTATTATAATATACAGTGCCCCTTATATTACATAATGTCCTCTGTTATTATAATATACAGTGCCCCTTATATTACATAATGTCCTCTGATATTATAATATACAGTGCCCCCTATCATTATATAATGTCCTCTGTTATTATAATATACAGTGCCCCTTATATTACATAATGTCCTCTGTTATTATAATATACAGTGCCCCCTATAATTATATAATGTCCTCTCTTATTATAATATACAGTGCCCCCTATCATTACATAATGTCCTCTGTTATTATAATATACAGTGCCCCTTATATTACATAATGTCCTCTTTTATTATAATATACAGTGCCCCCTATCATTACATAATGTCCTCTGTTATTATAATATACAGTGCCCCTTATATTACATAATTTCCTCTGTTATTATAATATACAGTGCCCCTATCATTATATAATGTCCTCTCTTATTATAATATACAGTGCCCCTATCAATACATAATGTCCTCTGTTATTATAATATACAGTGCCCCCTATCATAACATAATGTCCTCTGTTATTATAATATACAGTGCCCTTTATATTACATAATGTCCTCTGTTATTATAATATACAGTGCCCCTTATATTACATAATGTCTTCTGTTATTATAATATACAGTGCCCCCTATCATTATATAATGTCCTCTCTTATTATAATATACAGTGCCCCCAATTATTACATATTGTCCTCTGTTATTATAATATACAGTGCCCCCTATCATTACATAATGTCCTCTGTTATTATAATATACAGTGCCCCTTATATTACATAATGTCCTCTGTTATTATAATATACAGTGCCCCTTACATTACATAATGTCCTCGGTTATTATAATATACAGTGCCCCTTATATAACATAATGTCCTCTGTTATTATAATATACAGTGCCACTTATATTACATAATGTCCTCTGTTATTATAATATACAGTGCCACTTATATTACATAATGTCCTCTGTTATTATAATATACAGTGCCCCCTATCATTACATAATGTCCTCTGTTATTATAATATACAGTGCCCCCTATCATTACATAATGTCCTCTGTTATTATAATATACAGTGCACCCTATCATTACATAATGTCCTCTGTTATTATAATATACAGTGCCCCCTATCATTACATAATGTCCTCTGTTATAATAATATACAGTGTCCCCTATCATTACATAATGTCCTCTGTTATTATAATATACAGTGCCCCCTATCATTACATAATGTCCTCTGTTATTATAATATAAAGTGCCCCTTATATTACATAATGTCCTCTGTTATTATAATATACAGTGCCCCTTATCATTACATAATGTCCTCTGTTATTATAATATACAGTGCCCCTTATATTACATAATGTCCTCTGTTATTATAATATACAGTGCCCCCTATCATTATATAATGTCCTCTCTTATTATAATATACAGTGCTCCCTATCATTACATAATGTCCTCTGTTATTATAATATACAGTGCCCCTTATATTACATAATGTCCTCTGTTATTATAATATAAAGTGCCCCCTATCATTACATAATGTCCTCTGTTATTATAATATACAGTGCCCCCTATCATTACATAATGTCCTCTGTTATTATAATATACAGTGCACCCTATCATTACATAATGTCCTCTGTTATTATAATATACAGTGCCCCTTATATTACATAATGTCCTCTGTTATTATAATATACAGTGCCCCCTATCATTATATAATATCCTCTCTTATTATAATATACAGTGCTCCCTATCATTACATAATGTCCTCTGTTATTATAATATACAGTGCCCCTTATATTACATAATGTCCTCTGTTATTATAATATAAAGTGCCCCCTATCATTACATAATGTCCTCTGTTATTATAATATACAGTGCCCCCTATCATTATATAATGTCCTCTGTTATTATAATATACAGTGACCAATATATTACATAATGTCCTCTGTTATTATAATATACAGTGCCCCCTATCATTACATAATGTCCTCTGTTATTATAATATACAGTGCCCCTTATATTACATAATGTCCTCTGTTATTATAATATACAGTGCCCCCTATCATTATATAATGTCCTCTCTTATTATAATATACAGTGCCCCCTATCATTACATAATGTCCTCTGTTATTATAATATACAGTGCCCCTTATATTACATAATGTCCTCTGTTATTATAATATACAGTGCCCCCAATTAATACATAATGTCCTCTGTTATTATAATATACAGTGCCCCCTATCATTACATAATGTCCTCTGTTATTATAATATACAGTGCCCCTTATATTACATAATGTCCTCTTTTATTATAATATACAGTGCCCCTTATATTACATAATGTCCTCTGATATTATAATATACAGTGCCCCCTATCATTATATAATGTCCTCTGTTATTATAATATACAGTGCCCCTTATATTACATAATGTCCTCTGTTATTATAATATACAGTGCCCCCTATTATTACATAATGTCCTCTGTTATTATAATATACAGTGCCCCTTATATTACATAATTTCCTCTGTTATTATAATATACAGTGCCCCCTATCATTATATAATGTCCTCTGTTATTATAATATACAGTGCCCCTTATATTACATAATGTCCTCTGTTATTATAATATACAGTGCCCCCTATCATTACATAATGTCCTCTGTTATTATAATATACAGTGCCCCTTATATTACATAATTCCCTCTGTTATTATAATATACAGTGCCCCCTATCATTATATAATGTCCTCTCTTATTATAATATACAGTGCCCCTATCAATACATAATGTCCTCTGTTATTATAATATACAGTGCCCCCTATCATAACATAATGTCTTCTGATATTATAATATACAGTGCCCCCTATCATTATATAATGTCCTCTGTTATTATAATATACAGTGCCCTTTATATTACATAATGTCCTCTGTTATTATAATATACAGTGCCCCTTATATTACATAATGTCTTCTGTTATTATAATATACAGTGCCCCCTATCATTATATAATATCCTCTGTTATTATAATATAAAGTGCCCTTTATATTACATAATGTCCTCTGTTATTATAATATACAGTGCCACTTATATTACATAATGTCCTCTGTTATTATAATATACAGTGCCCCCTATCATTACATAATGTCCTCTGTTATTATAATATACAGTGCCCCCTATCATTACATAATGTCCTCTGTTATTATAATATACAGTGCCCCTTATATTACATAATGTCCTCTGTTATTATAATATACAGTGCCCCCCCTATCATTACATAATGTCCTCTGTTATTATAATATACAGTGCCCCTTATATTACATAATGTCCTCTGTTATTATAATATACATTGCCCCCTATCATTATATAATGTCCTCTCTTATTATAATATACAGTGCCCCCTATCATTACATAATGTCCTCTGTTATTATAATATACAGTGCCCCTTATATTACATAATGTCCTCCATTATTATAATATACAGTGCCCCCTATCATTACATAATGTCCTCTGTTATTATAATATACAGTGCCCCTTATATTACATAATTTCCTCTGTTATTATAATATACAGTGCCCCCCATAATTATATAATGTCCTCTCTTATTATAATATACAGTGCCCCTATCATTATATAATGTCCTCTCTTATTATAATATACAGTGCCCCTTATATTACATAATGTCCTCTGATATTATAATATACAGTGCCCCCTATCATTATATAATGTCCTCTGTTATTATAATATACAGTGCCCCCTATCATTACATAATGTCCTCTGTTATTATAATATACAGTGCCCCTTATATTACATAATGTCCTCTGTTATTATAATATACAGTGCCCCTTACATTACATAATGTCCTCTGTTATTATAATATACAGTGCCCCCTATCATTACATAATGTCCTCTGTTATTATAATATACAGTGCACCCTATCATTACATAATGTCCTCTGTTATTATAATATACAGTGCCCCTTATATTACATAATGTCCTCTGTTATTATAATATACAGTGCCCCCTATAATTACATAATGTCCTCTGTTATTATAATATACAGTGCCCCCTATCATTACATAATGTCCTCTGTTATTATAATATACAGTGCCCCCTATCATAACATAATGTCCTCTGATATTATAATATACAGTGCCCCCTATCATTATATAATGTCCTCTCTTATTATAATATACAGTGCCCCCTATCATTACATAATGTCCTCTGTTATTATAATATACAGTGCCCCTTATATTACATAATGTCCTTTATTATTATAATATACAGTGCCCCCTATCATTATATAATGTCCTCTCTTATTATAATATACAGTGTCCCCAAATATTACATAATGTCCTCTGTTATTATAATATACAGTGCCCCCTATCATTATATAATGTCCTCTCTTATTATAATATACAGTGCCCCTATCAATACATAATGTCCTCTGTTATTATAATATACAGTGCCCCCTATCATAACATAATGTCCTCTGATATTATAATATACAGTGCCCCTATCATTATATAATGTCCTCTGTTATTATAATATACAGTGCCACTTATATTACATAATGTCCTCTGTTATTATAATATACAGTGCCCCCTATCATTACATAATGTCCTCTGTTATTATAATATACAGTGCCCCTTATATTACATAATGTCCTCTGTTATTATAATATACAGTGCCTCCTATCATTATATAATGTCCTCTCTTATTATAATATACAGTGCCCCCTATCATTACATAATGTCCTCTGTTATTATAATATACAGTGCCCCTTATATTACATAATGTCCTCTATTATTATAATATACAGTGCCCCCTATCATTATATAATGTCCTGTCTTATTATAATATACAGTGCCCCCAATAATTACATAATGTCCTCTGTTATTATAATATACAGTGCCCCCTATCATAACATAATGTCCTCTGTTATTATAATATACAGTGCCCCTTATATTACATAATGTCCTCTGTTATTATAATATACAGTGCCCCTTACATTACATAATGTCCTCTGTTATTATAATATACAGTGCCCCTTATATAACATAATGTCCTCTATTATTATAATATACAGTGCCACTTATATTACATAATGTCCTCTGTTATTATAATATACAGTGCCCCCTATCATTACATAATGTCCTCTGTTATTATAATATACATTGCCCCCTATCATTACATAATGTACTCTGTTATTATAATATACAGTGCCCCTTATATTACATAATGTCCTCTGTTATTATAATATACAGTGCCCCCTATCATTACATAATGTCCTCTGTTATTATAATATACAGTGCCCCTTATATTACATAATGTCCTCTGTTATTATAATATACAGTGCCCCCTATCATTACATAATGTCCTCTGTTATTATAATATACAGTGCCCCTTATATTACATAATTTCCTCTGTTATTATAATATACAGTGCCCCCTATAATTATATAATGTCCTCTCTTATTATAATATACAGTGCCCCCTATCATTACATAATGTCCTCTCTTATTATAATATACAGTGCCCCTTATATTACATAATGTCCTCTGTTATTATAATATACAGTGCCCCCTATCATTACATAATGTCCTCTGTTATTATAATATACAGTGCCCCTTATATTACATAATTTCCTCTGTTATTATAATATACAGTGCCCCTATCATTATATAATGTCCTCTCTTATTATAATATACAGTGCCCCTATCAATACATAATGTCCTCTGTTATTATAATATACAGTGCCCCCTATCATAACATAATGTCCTCTGATATTATAATATACAGTGCCCCCTATCATTATATAATGTCCTCTCTTATTATAATATACAGTGCCCCCAATTATTACATATTGTCCTCTGTTATTATAATATACAGTGCCCCCTATCATTACATAATGTCCTCTGTTATTATAATATACAGTGCCCCTTATATTACATAATGTCCTCTGTTATTATAATATACAGTGCCCCTTACATTACATAATGTCCTCTGATATTATAATATACAGTGCCCCTTATATAACATAATGTCCTCTGTTATTATAATATACAGTGCCACTTATATTACATAATGTCCTCTGTTATTATAATATACAGTGCCCCCTATCATTACATAATGTCCTCTGTTATTATAATATACAGTGCACCCTATCATTACATAATGTCCTCTGTTATTATAATATACAGTGCCCCCTATCATTACATAATGTCCTCTGTTATAATAATATACAGTGCCCCCTATCATTACATAATGTCCTCTGTTATTATAATATACAGTGCCCCCTATCATTACATAATGTCCTCTGTTATTATAATATAAAGTGCCCCTTATATTACATAATGTCCTCTGTTATTATAATATACAGTGCCCCTTATCATTACATAATGTCCTCTGTTATTATAATATACAGTGCCCCTTATATTACATAATGTCCTCTGTTATTATAATATACAGTGCCCCCTATCATTATATAATGTCCTCTCTTATTATAATATACAGTGCCCCCTATCATTACATAATGTCCTCTGTTATTATAATATACAGTGCCCCTTATATTACATAATGTCCTCTATTATTATAATATAAAGTGCCCCCTATCATTACATAATGTCCTCTGTTATTATAATATACAGTGCCCCCTATCATTACATAATGTCCTCTGTTATTATAATATACAGTGCACCCTATCATTACATAATGTCCTCTGTTATTATAATATACAGTGCACCCTATCATTACATAATGTCCTCTGTTATTATAATATACAGTGCCCCTTATATTACATAATTTCCTCTGTTATTATAATATACAGTGCCCCTATCATTATATAATGTCCTCTCTTATTATAATATACAGTGCCCCTATCAATACATAATGTCCTCTGTTATTATAATATACAGTGCCCCCTATCATAACATAATGTCCTCTGATATTATAATATACAGTGCCCCCTATCATTATATAATGTCCTCTCTTATTATAATATACAGTGCCCCCAATTATTACATATTGTCCTCTGTTATTATAATATACAGTGCCCCCTATCATTACATAATGTCCTCTGTTATTATAATATACAGTGCCCCTTATATTACATAATGTCCTCTGTTATTATAATATACAGTGCCCCTTACATTACATAATGTCCTCTGATATTATAATATACAGTGCCCCTTATATAACATAATGTCCTCTGTTATTATAATATACAGTGCCACTTATATTACATAATGTCCTCTGTTATTATAATATACAGTGCCCCCTATCATTACATAATGTCCTCTGTTATTATAATATACAGTGCACCCTATCATTACATAATGTCCTCTGTTATTATAATATACAGTGCCCCCTATCATTACATAATGTCCTCTGTTATAATAATATACAGTGCCCCCTATCATTACATAATGTCCTCTGTTATTATAATATACAGTGCCCCCTATCATTACATAATGTCCTCTGTTATTATAATATAAAGTGCCCCTTATATTACATAATGTCCTCTGTTATTATAATATACAGTGCCCCTTATCATTACATAATGTCCTCTGTTATTATAATATACAGTGCCCCTTATATTACATAATGTCCTCTGTTATTATAATATACAGTGCCCCCTATCATTATATAATGTCCTCTCTTATTATAATATACAGTGCCCCCTATCATTACATAATGTCCTCTGTTATTATAATATACAGTGCCCCTTATATTACATAATGTCCTCTATTATTATAATATAAAGTGCCCCCTATCATTACATAATGTCCTCTGTTATTATAATATACAGTGCCCCCTATCATTACATAATGTCCTCTGTTATTATAATATACAGTGCACCCTATCATTACATAATGTCCTCTGTTATTATAATATACAGTGCACCCTATCATTACATAATGTCCTCTGTTATTATAATATACAGTGCCCCTTATATTACATAATTTCCTCTGTTATTATAATATACAGTGCCCCCTATCATTATATAATGTCCTCTGTTATTATAATATACAGTGCCCCCTATCATTATATAATGTCCTCTGTTATTATAATATACAGTGCCCCATATATTACATAATGTCCTCTGTTATTATAATATACAGTGCCCCCTATCATTACATAATGTCCTCTGTTATTATAATATACAGTGCCCCTTATATTACATAATGTCCTCTGTTATTATAATATACAGTGCCCCCTATCATTATATAATGTCCTCTCTTATTATAATATACAGTGCCCCTTATATTACATAATGTCCTCTGTTATTATAATATACAGTGCCCCCAATTAATACATAATGTCCTCTGTTATTATAATATACAGTGCCCCCTATCATTACATAATGTCCTCTGTTATTATAATATACAGTGCCCCTTATATTACATAATGTCCTCTTTTATTATAATATACAGTGCCCCTTATATTACATAATGTCCTCTGATATTATAATATACAGTGCCCCCTATCATTATATAATGTCCTCTGTTATTATAATATACAGTGCCCCTTATATTACATAATGTCCTCTGTTATTATAATATACAGTGCCCCCTATTATTACATAATGTCCTCTGTTATTATAATATACAGTGCCCCTTATATTACATAATTTCCTCTGTTATTATAATATACAGTGCCCCCTATCATTACATAATGTCCTCTGTTATTATAATATACAGTGCCCCTTATATTACATAATGTCCTCTGTTATTATAATATACAGTGCCCCCTATCATTACATAATGTCCTCTGTTATTATAATATACAGTGCCCCTTATATTACATAATTCCCTCTGTTATTATAATATACAGTGCCCCCTATCATTATATAATGTCCTCTCTTATTATAATATACAGTGCCCCTATCAATACATAATGTCCTCTGTTATTATAATATACAGTGCCCCCTATCATAACATAATGTCTTCTGATATTATAATATACAGTGCCCCCTATCATTATATAATGTCCTCTGTTATTATAATATACAGTGCCCTTTATATTACATAATGTCCTCTGTTATTATAATATACAGTGCCCCTTATATTACATAATGTCTTCTGTTATTATAATATACAGTGCCCCCTATCATTATATAATATCCTCTGTTATTATAATATAAAGTGCCCTTTATATTACATAATGTCCTCTGTTATTATAATATACAGTGCCACTTATATTACATAATGTCCTCTGTTATTATAATATACAGTGCCCCCTATCATTACATAATGTCCTCTGTTATTATAATATACAGTGCCCCCTATCATTACATAATGTCCTCTGTTATTATAATATACAGTGCCCCTTATATTACATAATGTCCTCTGTTATTATAATATACAGTGCCCCCCTATCATTACATAATGTCCTCTGTTATTATAATATACAGTGCCCCTTATATTACATAATGTCCTCTGTTATTATAATATACATTGCCCCCTATCATTATATAATGTCCTCTCTTATTATAATATACAGTGCCCCCTATCATTACATAATGTCCTCTGTTATTATAATATACAGTGCCCCTTATATTACATAATGTCCTCTATTATTATAATATACAGTGCCCCCTATCATTATATAATGTCCTCTCTTATTATAATATACAGTGCCCCCAATCATTACATAATGTCCTCTGTTATTATAATACACAGTGCCCCCTATCATTACATAATGTCCTCTGTTATTATAATATACAGTGCCCCTTATATTACATAATGTCCTCTGTTATTATAATATACAGTGCCCTTATATTACATAATGTCCTCTGTTATTATAATATACAGTGCCCCCTATCATTACATAATGTCCTCTGTTATTATAATATACAGTGCCCCTTATATTACATAATGTCCTCTGTTATTATGATATATACAGTGCCCCCTATAATTATATAATGTCCTCTCTTATTATAATATACAGTGCCCCCTATCATTACATAATGTCCTCTCTTATTATAATATACAGTGCCCCTTATATTACATAATGTCCTCTGTTATTATAATATACAGTGCCCCTTATATTACATAATGTCCTCTGTTATTATAATATACAGTGCCCCCTATCATTACATAATGTCCTCTGTTATTATAATATACAGTGCCCCTTATAATACAAAATTTCCTCTGTTATTATAATATACAGTGCCCCCTATCATTATATAATGTCCTCTCTTATTATAATATACAGTGCTCCTATCAATACATAATGTCCTCTGTTACTATAATATACAGTGACCCTATCATTGCATAATGTCCTCTGTTATTATAATATACAGTGCCCCTTATATTACATAATTTCCTCTGTTATTATAATATACAGTGCCCCCTATCATTATATAATGACCTCTCTTATTATAATATACAGTGCCCCTATCAATACATAATTTCCTCTGTTATTATAATATACAGTGCCCCCTATCATTACATAATGTCCTCTGATATTGTAATATACAGTGCCCCCTATCATTATATAATGTCCTCTGTTATTATAATATACAGTGCCCTTTATATTACATAATGTCCTCTGTTATTATAATATACAGTGCCCCTTATATTACATAATGTCCTCTCTTATTATAATATACAGTGCCCCCTATAATTACATAATGTCCTCTCTTATTATAATATACAGTGCCCCCTATCATTACATAATGTCCTCTCTTATTATAATATACAGTGCCCCTTATATTACATAATGTCCTCTGTTATTATAATATACAGTGCCCCTTATACTACATAATGTCCTCTGTTATTATAATATACAGTGCCCCCTATCATTACATAATGTCCTCTGTTATTATAATATACAGTGCCCCTTATATTACATAATGTCCTCTTTTATTATAATATACAGTGCCCCTTATATTACATAATGTCCTCTGATATTATAATATACAGTGCCCCCTATCATTATATAATGTCCTCTGTTATTATAATATACAGTGCCCCTTATATTACATAATGTCCTCTGTTATTATAATATACAGTGCCCCCTATTATTACATAATGTCCTCTGTTATTATAATATACAGTGCCCCTTATATTACATAATTTCCTCTGTTATTATAATATACAGTGCCCCCTATCATTACATAATGTCCTCTGTTATTATAATATACAGTGCCCCTTATATTACATAATGTCCTCTGTTATTATAATATACAGTGCCCCCTATCATTACATAATGTCCTCTGTTATTATAATATACAGTGCCCCTTATATTACATAATTCCCTCTGTTATTATAATATACAGTGCCCCCTATCATTATATAATGTCCTCTCTTATTATAATATACAGTGCCCCTATCAATACATAATGTCCTCTGTTATTATAATATACAGTGCCCCCTATCATAACATAATGTCTTCTGATATTATAATATACAGTGCCCCCTATCATTATATAATGTCCTCTGTTATTATAATATACAGTGCCCTTTATATTACATAATGTCCTCTGTTATTATAATATACAGTGCCCCTTATATTACATAATGTCTTCTGTTATTATAATATACAGTGCCCCCTATCATTATATAATATCCTCTGTTATTATAATATAAAGTGCCCTTTATATTACATAATGTCCTCTGTTATTATAATATACAGTGCCACTTATATTACATAATGTCCTCTGTTATTATAATATACAGTGCCCCCTATCATTACATAATGTCCTCTGTTATTATAATATACAGTGCCCCCTATCATTACATAATGTCCTCTGTTATTATAATATACAGTGCCCCTTATATTACATAATGTCCTCTGTTATTATAATATACAGTGCCCCCCCTATCATTACATAATGTCCTCTGTTATTATAATATACAGTGTCCCTTATATTACATAATGTCCTCTGTTATTATAATATACATTGCCCCCTATCATTATATAATGTCCTCTCTTATTATAATATACAGTGCCCCCTATCATTACATAATGTCCTCTGTTATTATAATATACAGTGCCCCTTATATTACATAATGTCCTCTGTTATTATAATATACAGTGCCCTTATATTACATAATGTCCTCTGTTATTATAATATACAGTGCCCCCTATCATTACATAATGTCCTCTGTTATTATAATATACAGTGCCCCTTATATTACATAATGTCCTCTGTTATTATAATATACAGTGCCCCCTATAATTATATAATGTCCTCTCTTATTATAATATACAGTGCCCCCTATCATTACATAATGTCCTCTCTTATTATAATATACAGTGCCCCTTATATTACATAATGTCCTCTGTTATTATAATATACAGTGCCCCTTATATTACATAATGTCCTCTGTTATTATAATATACAGTGCCCCCTATCATTACATAATGTCCTCTGTTATTATAATATACAGTGCCCCTTATAATACAAAATTTCCTCTGTTATTATAATATACAGTGCCCCCTATCATTATATAATGTCCTCTCTTATTATAATATACAGTGCCCCTATCAATACATAATGTCCTCTGTTACTATAATATACAGTGACCCTATCATTACATAATGTCCTCTGTTATTATAATATACAGTGCCCCTTATATTACATAATTTCCTCTGTTATTATAATATACAGTGCCCCCTATCATTATATAATGACCTCTCTTATTATAATATACAGTGCCCCTATCAATACATAATTTCCTCTGTTATTATAATATACAGTGCCCCCTATCATTACATAATGTCCTCTGATATTGTAATATACAGTGCCCCCTATCATTATATAATGTCCTCTGTTATTATAATATACAGTGCCCTTTATATTACATAATGTCCTCTGTTATTATAATATACAGTGCCCCTTATATTACATAATGTCCTCTCTTATTATAATATACAGTGCCCCCTATAATTACATAATGTCCTCTCTTATTATAATATACAGTGCCCCCTATCATTACATAATGTCCTCTCTTATTATAATATACAGTGCCCCTTATATTACATAATGTCCTCTGTTATTATAATATACAGTGCCCCTTATACTACATAATGTCCTCTGATATTATAATATACAGTGCCCCCTATCATTATATAATGTCCTCTCTTATTATAATATACAGTGCCCCCTATCATTACATAATGTCCTCTGTTATTATAATATACAGTGCCCCTATCATTACAAAATATCCTCTGTTATTATAATATACAGTGCCCCCTATCATTACATAATGTCCTCTGTTATTATAATATACAGTGCCCCTTATATTACATAATGTCCTCTGTTATTATAATATACAGTGCCCCCTATCATTATATAATGTCCTCTGTTATTATAATATACAGTGCCCCCTATCATTATATAATGTCCTGTCTTATTATAATATACAGTGCCCCTATCAATACATAATGTCCTCTGTTATTATAATATACAGTGCCCCCTATCATAACATAATGTCCTCTGATATTATAATATACAGTGCCCCCTATCATTATATAATGTTCTCTGTTATTATAATATACAGTGCCACTTATATTACATAATGTCCTCTGTTATTATAATATACAGTGCACCCTATCATTACATAATGTCCTCTGTTATTATAATGTACAGTGCCCCCTATCATTACATAATGTCCTCTGTTATTATAATATACAGTGCCCCCTATCATTACATAATGTCCTCTCTTATTATAATATACAGTGCCCCCAATTATTACATAATGTCCTCTGTTATTATAATATACAGTGCCCCCTATCATTACATAATGTCCTCTGTTATTATAATATACAGTGCCCCTTACATTACATAATGTCCTCTGTTATTATAATATACAGTGCCACTTATATTACACAATGTCCTCTGTTATTATAATATACAGTGCCCCCTATCATTACATAATGTCCTCTGTTATTATAATATACAGTGCCCCCTATCATTACATAATGTCCTCTGTTATTATAATATACAGTGCCCCCTATCATTACATAATGTCCTCTGTTATTATAATATACAGTGCCCCTTATATTACATAATGTCCTCTGTTATTATAATATACAGTGCCCCTTACATAACATAATGTCCTCTGTTATTATAATATACAGTGCCCCTTATATTACATAATTTCCTCTGTTATTATAATATACAGTGCCCCTATCATTATATAATGTCCTCTCTTATTATAATATACAGTGCCCCTATCAATACATAATGTCCTCTGTTATTATAATATACAGTGCCCCCTATCATAACATAATGTCCTCTGATATTATAATATACAGTGCCCCTATCAATACATAATGTCCTCTGTTATTATAATATACAGTGCCACCTATCATAACATAATGTCCTCTGTTATTATAATATACAGTGCCCCTTATATTACCATAATGTCCTCTGATATTATAATATACAGTGCCCCTATCAATACATAATGTCCTCTGTTATTATAATATACAGTGCCCCCTATCATAACATAATGTCCTCTGATATTATAATATACAGTGCCCCTATCAATACATAATGTCCTCTGTTATTATAATATACAGTGCCCCCTATCATAACATAATGTCCTCTGATATTATAATATACAGTGCCCCTATCAATACATAATGTCCTCTGTTATTATAATATACAGTGCCCCCTATCATAACATAATGTCCTCTGATATTATAATATACAGTGCCCCTATCATTACAATATATCCTCTGTTATTATAATATACAGTGCCCCCTATCATTACATAATGTCCTCTGTTATTATAATATACAGTGCCCCTTATATTACATAATGTCCTCTGTTATTATAATATACAGTGCCCCCTATCATTATATAATGTCCTCTGTTATTATAATATACAGTGCCCCCTATCATTATATAATGTCCTGTCTTATTATAATATACAGTGCCCCTATCAATACATAATGTCCTCTGTTATTATAATATACAGTGCCCCCTATCATAACATAATGTCCTCTGATATTATAATATACAGTGCCCCCTATCATTATATAATGTTCTCTGTTATTATAATATACAGTGCCACTTATATTACATAATGTCCTCTGTTATTATAATATACAGTGCACCCTATCATTACATAATGTCCTCTGTTATTATAATGTACAGTGCCCCCTATCATTACATAATGTCCTCTGTTATTATAATATACAGTGCCCCCTATCATTACATAATGTCCTCTCTTATTATAATATACAGTGCCCCCAATTATTACATAATGTCCTCTGTTATTATAATATACAGTGCCCCCTATCATTACATAATGTCCTCTGTTATTATAATATACAGTGCCCCTTACATTACATAATGTCCTCTGTTATTATAATATACAGTGCCACTTATATTACACAATGTCCTCTGTTATTATAATATACAGTGCCCCCTATCATTACATAATGTCCTCTGTTATTATAATATACAGTGCCCCCTATCATTACATAATGTCCTCTGTTATTATAATATACAGTGCCCCCTATCATTACATAATGTCCTCTGTTATTATAATATACAGTGCCCCTTATATTACATAATGTCCTCTGTTATTATAATATACAGTGCCCCTTACATAACATAATGTCCTCTGTTATTATAATATACAGTGCCCCTTATATTACATAATTTCCTCTGTTATTATAATATACAGTGCCCCTATCATTATATAATGTCCTCTCTTATTATAATATACAGTGCCCCTATCAATACATAATGTCCTCTGTTATTATAATATACAGTGCCCCCTATCATAACATAATGTCCTCTGATATTATAATATACAGTGCCCCTATCAATACATAATGTCCTCTGTTATTATAATATACAGTGCCCCTTATATTACATAATGTCCTCTGTTATTATAATATACAGTGCCCCTTACATAACATAATGTCCTCTCTTATTATAATATACAGTGCCCACAATTATTACATATTGTCCTCTGTTATTATAATATACAGTGCCCCCTATCATTACATAATGTCCTCTGTTATTATAATATACAGTGCCCCTTATATTACATAATGTCCTCTGTTATTATAATATACAGTGCCCCTTACATTACATAATGTCCTCTGTTATTATAATATACAGTGCCCCTTATATAACATAATGTCCTCTGTTATTATAATATACAGTGCCACTTATATTACATAATGTCCTCTGTTATTATAATATACAGTGCCCCCTATCATTACATAATGTCCTCTGTTATTATAATATACAGTGCACCCTATCATTACATAATGTCCTCTGTTATTATAATATACAGTGCCCCCTATCATTACATAATGTCCTCTGTTATAATAATATACAGTGCCCCCTATCATTACATAATGTCCTCTGTTATTATAATATACAGTGCCCCCTATCATTACATAATGTCCTCTGTTATTATAATATAAAGTGCCCCTTATATTACATAATGTCCTCTGTTATTATAATATACAGTGCCCCTTATCATTACATAATGTCCTCTGTTATTATAATATACAGTGCCCCTTATATTACATAATGTCCTCTGTTATTATAATATACAGTGCCCCCTATCATTATATAATGTCCTCTCTTATTATAATATACAGTGCCCCCTATCATTACATAATGTCCTCTGTTATTATAATATACAGTGCCCCTTATATTACATAATGTCCTCTATTATTATAATATAAAGTGCCCCCTATCATTACATAATGTCCTCTGTTATTATAATATACAGTGCCCCCTATCATTACATAATGTCCTCTGTTATTATAATATACAGTGCACCCTATCATTACATAATGTCCTCTGTTATTATAATATACAGTGCACCCTATCATTACATAATGTCCTCTGTTATTATAATATACAGTGCCCCTTATATTACATAATTTCCTCTGTTATTATAATATACAGTGCCCCCTATCATTATATAATGTCCTCTGTTATTATAATATACAGTGCCCCATATATTACATAATGTCCTCTGTTATTATAATATACAGTGCCCCCTATCATTACATAATGTCCTCTGTTATTATAATATACAGTGCCCCTTATATTACATAATGTCCTCTGTTATTATAATATACAGTGCCCCCTATCATTATATAATGTCCTCTCTTATTATAATATACAGTGCCCCCTATCATTACATAATGTCCTCTGTTATTATAATATACAGTGCCCCTTATATTACATAATGTCCTCTGTTATTATAATATACAGTGCCCCCAATTAATACATAATGTCCTCTGTTATTATAATATACAGTGCCCCCAATCATTACATAATGTCCTCTGTTATTATAATATACAGTGCCCCTTATATTACATAATGTCCTCTTTTATTATAATATACAGTGCCCCTTATATTACATAATGTCCTCTGATATTATAATATACAGTGCCCCCTATCATTATATAATGTCCTCTGTTATTATAATATACAGTGCCCCTTATATTACATAATGTCCTCTGTTATTATAATATACAGTGCCCCCTATTATTACATAATGTCCTCTGTTATTATAATATACAGTGCCCCTTATATTACATAATTTCCTCTGTTATTATAATATACAGTGCCCCCTATCATTACATAATGTCCTCTGTTATTATAATATACAGTGCCCCTTATATTACATAATGTCCTCTGTTATTATAATATACAGTGCCCCCTATCATTACATAATGTCCTCTGTTATTATAATATACAGTGCCCCTTATATTACATAATTCCCTCTGTTATTATAATATACAGTGCCCCCTATCATTATATAATGTCCTCTCTTATTATAATATACAGTGCCCCTATCAATACATAATGTCCTCTGTTATTATAATATACAGTGCCCCCTATCATAACATAATGTCTTCTGATATTATAATATACAGTGCCCCCTATCATTATATAATGTCCTCTGTTATTATAATATACAGTGCCCTTTATATTACATAATGTCCTCTGTTATTATAATATACAGTGCCCCTTATATTACATAATGTCTTCTGTTATTATAATATACAGTGCCCCCTATCATTATATAATATCCTCTGTTATTATAATATAAAGTGCCCTTTATATTACATAATGTCCTCTGTTATTATAATATACAGTGCCACTTATATTACATAATGTCCTCTGTTATTATAATATACAGTGCCCCCTATCATTACATAATGTCCTCTGTTATTATAATATACAGTGCCCCCTATCATTACATAATGTCCTCTGTTATTATAATATACAGTGCCCCTTATATTACATAATGTCCTCTGTTATTATAATATACAGTGCCCCCCCTATCATTACATAATGTCCTCTGTTATTATAATATACAGTGTCCCTTATATTACATAATGTCCTCTGTTATTATAATATACATTGCCCCCTATCATTATATAATGTCCTCTCTTATTATAATATACAGTGCCCCCTATCATTACATAATGTCCTCTGTTATTATAATATACAGTGCCCCTTATATTACATAATGTCCTCTGTTATTATAATATACAGTGCCCTTATATTACATAATGTCCTCTGTTATTATAATATACAGTGCCCCCTATCATTACATAATGTCCTCTGTTATTATAATATACAGTGCCCCTTATATTACATAATGTCCTCTGTTATTATAATATACAGTGCCCCCTATAATTATATAATGTCCTCTCTTATTATAATATACAGTGCCCCCTATCATTACATAATGTCCTCTCTTATTATAATATACAGTGCCCCTTATATTACATAATGTCCTCTCTTATTATAATATACAGTGCCCCTTATATTACATAATGTCCTCTGTTATTATAATATACAGTGCCCCCTATCATTACATAATGTCCTCTGTTATTATAATATACAGTGCCCCTTATAATACAAAATTTCCTCTGTTATTATAATATACAGTGCCCCCTATCATTATATAATGTCCTCTCTTATTATAATATACAGTGCCCCTATCAATACATAATGTCCTCTGTTACTATAATATACAGTGACCCTATCATTACATAATGTCCTCTGTTATTATAATATACAGTGCCCCTTATATTACATAATTTCCTCTGTTATTATAATATACAGTGCCCCCTATCATTATATAATGACCTCTCTTATTATAATATACAGTGCCCCTATCAATACATAATTTCCTCTGTTATTATAATATACAGTGCCCCCTATCATTACATAATGTCCTCTGATATTGTAATATACAGTGCCCCCTATCATTATATAATGTCCTCTGTTATTATAATATACAGTGCCCTTTATATTACATAATGTCCTCTGTTATTATAATATACAGTGCCCCTTATATTACATAATGTCCTCTCTTATTATAATATACAGTGCCCCCTATAATTACATAATGTCCTCTCTTATTATAATATACAGTGCCCCCTATCATTACATAATGTCCTCTCTTATTATAATATACAGTGCCCCTTATATTACATAATGTCCTCTCTTATTATAATATACAGTGCCCCCTATCATTACATAATGTCCTCTCTTATTATAATATACAGTGCCCCTTATATTACATAATGTCCTCTCTTATTATAATATACAGTGCCCCCAATTAATACATAATGTCCTCTGTTATTATAATATACAGTGCCCCCTATCATTACATAATGTCCTCTGTTATTATAATATACAGTGCCCCTTATATTACATAATGTCCTCTTTTATTATAATATACAGTGCCCCTTATATTACATAATGTCCTCTGTTATTATAATATACAGTGCCCCCTATTATTACATAATGTCCTCTGTTATTATAATATACAGTGCCCCTTATATTACATAATTTCCTCTGTTATTATAATATACAGTGCCCCCTATCATTACATAATGTCCTCTGTTATTATAATATACAGTGCCCCTTATATTACATAATGTCCTCTGTTATTATAATATACAGTGCCCCCTATCATTACATAATGTCCTCTGTTATTATAATATACAGTGCCCCTTATATTACATAATTCCCTCTGTTATTATAATATACAGTGCCCCCTATCATTATATAATGTCCTCTCTTATTATAATATACAGTGCCCCTATCAATACATAATGTCCTCTGTTATTATAATATACAGTGCCCCCTATCATAACATAATGTCTTCTGATATTATAATATACAGTGCCCCCTATCATTATATAATGTCCTCTGTTATTATAATATACAGTGCCCTTTATATTACATAATGTCCTCTGTTATTATAATATACAGTGCCCCTTATATTACATAATGTCTTCTGTTATTATAATATACAGTGCCCCCTATCATTATATAATATCCTCTGTTATTATAATATAAAGTGCCCTTTATATTACATAATGTCCTCTGTTATTATAATATACAGTGCCACTTATATTACATAATGTCCTCTGTTATTATAATATACAGTGCCCCCTATCATTACATAATGTCCTCTGTTATTATAATATACAGTGCCCCCTATCATTACATAATGTCCTCTGTTATTATAATATACAGTGCCCCTTATATTACATAATGTCCTCTGTTATTATAATATACAGTGCCCCCCCTATCATTACATAATGTCCTCTGTTATTATAATATACAGTGTCCCTTATATTACATAATGTCCTCTGTTATTATAATATACATTGCCCCCTATCATTATATAATGTCCTCTCTTATTATAATATACAGTGCCCCCTATCATTACATAATGTCCTCTGTTATTATAATATACAGTGCCCCTTATATTACATAATGTCCTCTGTTATTATAATATACAGTGCCCTTATATTACATAATGTCCTCTGTTATTATAATATACAGTGCCCCCTATCATTACATAATGTCCTCTGTTATTATAATATACAGTGCCCCTTATATTACATAATGTCCTCTGTTATTATAATATACAGTGCCCCCTATAATTATATAATGTCCTCTCTTATTATAATATACAGTGCCCCCTATCATTACATAATGTCCTCTCTTATTATAATATACAGTGCCCTTTATATTACATAATGTCCTCTGTTATTATAATATACAGTGCCCCTTATATTACATAATGTCCTCTGTTATTATAATATACAGTGCCCCCTATCATTACATAATGTCCTCTCTTATTATAATATACAGTGCCCCTTATAATACAAAATTTCCTCTGTTATTATAATATACAGTGCCCCCTATCATTATATAATGTCCTCTCTTATTATAATATACAGTGCCCCTATCAATACATAATGTCCTCTGTTACTATAATATACAGTGACCCTATCATTACATAATGTCCTCTGTTATTATAATATACAGTGCCCCTTATATTACATAATTTCCTCTGTTATTATAATATACAGTGCCCCCTATCATTATATAATGACCTCTCTTATTATAATATACAGTGCCCCTATCAATACATAATTTCCTCTGTTATTATAATATACAGTGCCCCCTATCATTACATAATGTCCTCTGATATTGTAATATACAGTGCCCCCTATCATTATATAATGTCCTCTGTTATTATAATATACAGTGCCCTTTATATTACATAATGTCCTCTGTTATTATAATATACAGTGCCCCTTATATTACATAATGTCCTCTCTTATTATAATATACAGTGCCCCCTATAATTACATAATGTCCTCTCTTATTATAATATACAGTGCCCCCTATCATTACATAATGTCCTCTCTTATTATAATATACAGTGCCCCTTATATTACATAATGTCCTCTGTTATTATAATATACAGTGCCCCTTATACTACATAATGTCCTCTGATATTATAATATACAGTGCCCCCTATCATTATATAATGTCCTCTCTTATTATAATATACAGTGCCCCCTATCATTACATAATGTCCTCTGTTATTATAATATACAGTGCCCCTATCATTACAAAATATCCTCTGTTATTATAATATACAGTGCCCCCTATCATTACATAATGTCCTCTGTTATTATAATATACAGTGCCCCTTATATTACATAATGTCCTCTGTTATTATAATATACAGTGCCCCCTATCATTATATAATGTCCTCTGTTATTATAATATACAGTGCCCCCTATCATTATATAATGTCCTGTCTTATTATAATATACAGTGCCCCTATCAATACATAATGTCCTCTGTTATTATAATATACAGTGCCCCCTATCATAACATAATGTCCTCTGATATTATAATATACAGTGCCCCCTATCATTATATAATGTTCTCTGTTATTATAATATACAGTGCCACTTATATTACATAATGTCCTCTGTTATTATAATATACAGTGCACCCTATCATTACATAATGTCCTCTGTTATTATAATGTACAGTGCCCCCTATCATTACATAATGTCCTCTGTTATTATAATATACAGTGCCCCCTATCATTACATAATGTCCTCTCTTATTATAATATACAGTGCCCCCAATTATTACATAATGTCCTCTGTTATTATAATATACAGTGCCCCCTATCATTACATAATGTCCTCTGTTATTATAATATACAGTGCCCCTTACATTACATAATGTCCTCTGTTATTATAATATACAGTGCCACTTATATTACACAATGTCCTCTGTTATTATAATATACAGTGCCCCCTATCATTACATAATGTCCTCTGTTATTATAATATACAGTGCCCCCTATCATTACATAATGTCCTCTGTTATTATAATATACAGTGCCCCCTATCATTACATAATGTCCTCTGTTATTATAATATACAGTGCCCCTTATATTACATAATGTCCTCTGTTATTATAATATACAGTGCCCCTTACATAACATAATGTCCTCTGTTATTATAATATACATTGCCCCTTATATTACATAATTTCCTCTGTTATTATAATATACAGTGCCCCTATCATTATATAATGTCCTCTCTTATTATAATATACAGTGCCCCTATCAATACATAATGTCCTCTGTTATTATAATATACAGTGCCCCCTATCATAACATAATGTCCTCTGATATTATAATATACAGTGCCCCTATCAATACATAATGTCCTCTGTTATTATAATATACAGTGCCCCCTATCATAACATAATGTCCTCTGATATTATAATATACAGTGCCCCCTATCATTATATAATGTCCTCTGTTATTATAATATACAGTGCCCCCTATCATTATATAATGTCCTCTCTTATTATAATATACAGTGCCCACAATTATTACATATTGTCCTCTGTTATTATAATATACAGTGCCCCCTATCATTACATAATGTCCTCTGTTATTATAATATACAGTGCCCCTTATATTACATAATGTCCTCTGTTATTATAATATACAGTGCCCCTTACATTACATAATGTCCTCTGTTATTATAATATACAGTGCCCCTTATATAACATAATGTCCTCTGTTATTATAATATACAGTGCCACTTATATTACATAATGTCCTCTGTTATTATAATATACAGTGCCCCCTATCATTACATAATGTCCTCTGTTATTATAATATACAGTGCACCCTATCATTACATAATGTCCTCTGTTATTATAATATACAGTGCCCCCTATCATTACATAATGTCCTCTGTTATAATAATATACAGTGCCCCCTATCATTACATAATGTCCTCTGTTATTATAATATACAGTGCCCCCTATCATTACATAATGTCCTCTGTTATTATAATATAAAGTGCCCCTTATATTACATAATGTCCTCTGTTATTATAATATACAGTGCCCCTTATCATTACATAATGTCCTCTGTTATTATAATATACAGTGCCCCTTATATTACATAATGTCCTCTGTTATTATAATATACAGTGCCCCCTATCATTATATAATGTCCTCTCTTATTATAATATACAGTGCCCCCTATCATTACATAATGTCCTCTGTTATTATAATATACAGTGCCCCTTATATTACATAATGTCCTCTATTATTATAATATAAAGTGCCCCCTATCATTACATAATGTCCTCTGTTATTATAATATACAGTGCCCCCTATCATTACATAATGTCCTCTGTTATTATAATATACAGTGCACCCTATCATTACATAATGTCCTCTGTTATTATAATATACAGTGCACCCTATCATTACATAATGTCCTCTGTTATTATAATATACAGTGCCCCTTATATTACATAATTTCCTCTGTTATTATAATATACAGTGCCCCCTATCATTATATAATGTCCTCTGTTATTATAATATACAGTGCCCCATATATTACATAATGTCCTCTGTTATTATAATATACAGTGCCCCCTATCATTACATAATGTCCTCTGTTATTATAATATACAGTGCCCCTTATATTACATAATGTCCTCTGTTATTATAATATACAGTGCCCCCTATCATTATATAATGTCCTCTCTTATTATAATATACAGTGCCCCCTATCATTACATAATGTCCTCTGTTATTATAATATACAGTGCCCCTTATATTACATAATGTCCTCTGTTATTATAATATACAGTGCCCCCAATTAATACATAATGTCCTCTGTTATTATAATATACAGTGCCCCCAATCATTACATAATGTCCTCTGTTATTATAATATACAGTGCCCCTTATATTACATAATGTCCTCTTTTATTATAATATACAGTGCCCCTTATATTACATAATGTCCTCTGATATTATAATATACAGTGCCCCCTATCATTATATAATGTCCTCTGTTATTATAATATACAGTGCCCCTTATATTACATAATGTCCTCTGTTATTATAATATACAGTGCCCCCTATTATTACATAATGTCCTCTGTTATTATAATATACAGTGCCCCTTATATTACATAATTTCCTCTGTTATTATAATATACAGTGCCCCCTATCATTACATAATGTCCTCTGTTATTATAATATACAGTGCCCCTTATATTACATAATGTCCTCTGTTATTATAATATACAGTGCCCCCTATCATTACATAATGTCCTCTGTTATTATAATATACAGTGCCCCTTATATTACATAATTCCCTCTGTTATTATAATATACAGTGCCCCCTATCATTATATAATGTCCTCTCTTATTATAATATACAGTGCCCCTATCAATACATAATGTCCTCTGTTATTATAATATACAGTGCCCCCTATCATAACATAATGTCTTCTGATATTATAATATACAGTGCCCCCTATCATTATATAATGTCCTCTGTTATTATAATATACAGTGCCCTTTATATTACATAATGTCCTCTGTTATTATAATATACAGTGCCCCTTATATTACATAATGTCTTCTGTTATTATAATATACAGTGCCCCCTATCATTATATAATATCCTCTGTTATTATAATATAAAGTGCCCTTTATATTACATAATGTCCTCTGTTATTATAATATACAGTGCCACTTATATTACATAATGTCCTCTGTTATTATAATATACAGTGCCCCCTATCATTACATAATGTCCTCTGTTATTATAATATACAGTGCCCCCTATCATTACATAATGTCCTCTGTTATTATAATATACAGTGCCCCTTATATTACATAATGTCCTCTGTTATTATAATATACAGTGCCCCCCCTATCATTACATAATGTCCTCTGTTATTATAATATACAGTGTCCCTTATATTACATAATGTCCTCTGTTATTATAATATACATTGCCCCCTATCATTATATAATGTCCTCTCTTATTATAATATACAGTGCCCCCTATCATTACATAATGTCCTCTGTTATTATAATATACAGTGCCCCTTATATTACATAATGTCCTCTGTTATTATAATATACAGTGCCCTTATATTACATAATGTCCTCTGTTATTATAATATACAGTGCCCCCTATCATTACATAATGTCCTCTGTTATTATAATATACAGTGCCCCTTATATTACATAATGTCCTCTGTTATTATAATATACAGTGCCCCCTATAATTATATAATGTCCTCTCTTATTATAATATACAGTGCCCCCTATCATTACATAATGTCCTCTCTTATTATAATATACAGTGCCCCTTATATTACATAATGTCCTCTCTTATTATAATATACAGTGCCCCTTATATTACATAATGTCCTCTGTTATTATAATATACAGTGCCCCCTATCATTACATAATGTCCTCTGTTATTATAATATACAGTGCCCCTTATAATACAAAATTTCCTCTGTTATTATAATATACAGTGCCCCCTATCATTATATAATGTCCTCTCTTATTATAATATACAGTGCCCCTATCAATACATAATGTCCTCTGTTACTATAATATACAGTGACCCTATCATTACATAATGTCCTCTGTTATTATAATATACAGTGCCCCTTATATTACATAATTTCCTCTGTTATTATAATATACAGTGCCCCCTATCATTATATAATGACCTCTCTTATTATAATATACAGTGCCCCTATCAATACATAATTTCCTCTGTTATTATAATATACAGTGCCCCCTATCATTACATAATGTCCTCTGATATTGTAATATACAGTGCCCCCTATCATTATATAATGTCCTCTGTTATTATAATATACAGTGCCCTTTATATTACATAATGTCCTCTGTTATTATAATATACAGTGCCCCTTATATTACATAATGTCCTCTCTTATTATAATATACAGTGCCCCCTATAATTACATAATGTCCTCTCTTATTATAATATACAGTGCCCCCTATCATTACATAATGTCCTCTCTTATTATAATATACAGTGCCCCTTATATTACATAATGTCCTCTGTTATTATAATATACAGTGCCCCTTATACTACATAATGTCCTCTGATATTATAATATACAGTGCCCCCTATCATTATATAATGTCCTCTCTTATTATAATATACAGTGCCCCCTATCATTACATAATGTCCTCTGTTATTATAATATACAGTGCCCCTATCATTACAAAATATCCTCTGTTATTATAATATACAGTGCCCCCTATCATTACATAATGTCCTCTGTTATTATAATATACAGTGCCCCTTATATTACATAATGTCCTCTGTTATTATAATATACAGTGCCCCCTATCATTATATAATGTCCTCTGTTATTATAATATACAGTGCCCCCTATCATTATATAATGTCCTGTCTTATTATAATATACAGTGCCCCTATCAATACATAATGTCCTCTGTTATTATAATATACAGTGCCCCCTATCATAACATAATGTCCTCTGATATTATAATATACAGTGCCCCCTATCATTATATAATGTTCTCTGTTATTATAATATACAGTGCCACTTATATTACATAATGTCCTCTGTTATTATAATATACAGTGCACCCTATCATTACATAATGTCCTCTGTTATTATAATGTACAGTGCCCCCTATCATTACATAATGTCCTCTGTTATTATAATATACAGTGCCCCCTATCATTACATAATGTCCTCTCTTATTATAATATACAGTGCCCCCAATTATTACATAATGTCCTCTGTTATTATAATATACAGTGCCCCCTATCATTACATAATGTCCTCTGTTATTATAATATACAGTGCCCCTTACATTACATAATGTCCTCTGTTATTATAATATACAGTGCCACTTATATTACACAATGTCCTCTGTTATTATAATATACAGTGCCCCCTATCATTACATAATGTCCTCTGTTATTATAATATACAGTGCCCCCTATCATTACATAATGTCCTCTGTTATTATAATATACAGTGCCCCCTATCATTACATAATGTCCTCTGTTATTATAATATACAGTGCCCCCTATCATTACATAATGTCCTCTGTTATTATAATATACAGTGCCCCCTATCATTACATAATGTCCTCTGTTATTATAATATACAGTGCACCCTATCATTACATAATGTCCTCTATTATTATAATATACAGTGCCCCCTATCATTATATAATGTCCTCTCTTATTATAATATACAGTGCCCCCAATTATTACATAATGTCCTCTGTTATTATAATATACAGTGCCCCCTATCATTACATAATGTCCTCTGTTATTATAATATACAGTGCCCCTTATATTACATAATGTCCTCTGTTATTATAATATACAGTGCCCCCAATTAATACATAATGTCCTCTGTTATTATAATATACAGTGCCCCCTATTATTACATAATGTCCTCTGTTATTATAATATACAGTGCCCCTTATATTACATAATGTCCTCTTTTATTATAATATACAGTGCCCCTTATATTACATAATGTCCTCTGTTATTATAATATACAGTGCCCCCAATTAATACATAATGTCCTCTGTTATTATAATATACAGTGCCCCCTATTATTACATAATGTCCTCTGTTATTATAATATACAGTGCCCCTTATATTACATAATTCCCTCTGTTATTATAATATACAGTGCCCCCTATCATTATATAATGTCCTCTCTTATTATAATATACAGTGCCCCTATCAATACATAATGTCCTCTGTTATTATAATATACAGTGCCCCCTATCATAACATAATGTCTTCTGATATTATAATATACAGTGCCCCCTATCATTATATAATGTCCCCTGTTATTATAATATACAGTGCCCTTTATATTACATAATGTCCTCTGTTATTATAATATACAGTGCCCCTTATATTACATAATGTCTTCTGTTATTATAATATACAGTGCCCCCTATCATTATATAATATCCTCTGTTATTATAATATAAAGTGCCCTTTATATTACATAATGTCCTCTGTTATTATAATATACAGTGCCACTTATATTACATAATGTCCTCTGTTATTATAATATACAGTGCCCCCTATCATTACATAATGTCCTCTGTTATTATAATATACAGTGCCCCCTATCATTACATAATGTCCTCTGTTATTATAATATACAGTGCCCCTTATATTACATAATGTCCTCTGTTATTATAATATACAGTGCCCCCCCTATCATTACATAATGTCCTCTGTTATTATAATATACAGTGTCCCTTATATTACATAATGTCCTCTGTTATTATAATATACATTGCCCCCTATCATTATATAATGTCCTCTCTTATTATAATATACAGTGCCCCCTATCATTACATAATGTCCTCTGTTATTATAATATACAGTGCCCCTTATATTACATAATGTCCTCTGTTATTATAATATACAGTGCCCTTATATTACATAATGTCCTCTGTTATTATAATATACAGTGCCCCCTATCATTACATAATGTCCTCTGTTATTATAATATACAGTGCCCCTTATATTACATAATGTCCTCTGTTATTATAATATACAGTGCCCCCTATAATTATATAATGTCCTCTGTTATTATAATATACAGTGCCCCTTATAATACAAAATTTCCTCTGTTATTATAATATACAGTGCCCCCTATCATTATATAATGTCCTCTCTTATTATAATATACAGTGCCCCTATCAATACATAATGTCCTCTGTTACTATAATATACAGTGACCCTATCATTACATAATGTCCTCTGTTATTATAATATACAGTGCCCCTTATATTACATAATTTCCTCTGTTATTATAATATACAGTACCCCCTATCATTATATAATGACCTCTCTTATTATAATATACAGTGCCCCTATCAATACATAATTTCCTCTGTTATTATAATATACAGTGCCCCCTATCATTACATAATGTCCTCTGATATTGTAATATACAGTGCCCCCTATCATTATATAATGTCCTCTGTTATTATAATATACAGTGCCCTTTATATTACATAATGTCCTCTGTTATTATAATATACAGTGCCCCTTATATTACATAATGTCCTCTCTTATTATAATATACAGTGCCCCCTATAATTACATAATGTCCTCTCTTATTATAATATACAGTGCCCCCTATCATTACATAATGTCCTCTCTTATTATAATATACAGTGCCCCTTATATTACATAATGTCCTCTGTTATTATAATATACAGTGCCCCTTATACTACATAATGTCCTCTGATATTATAATATACAGTGCCCCCTATCATTATATAATGTCCTCTCTTATTATAATATACAGTGCCCCCTATCATTACATAATGTCCTCTGTTATTATAATATACAGTGCCCCTATCATTACAAAATATCCTCTGTTATTATAATATACAGTGCCCCCTATCATTACATAATGTCCTCTGTTATTATAATATACAGTGCCCCTTATATTACATAATGTCCTCTGTTATTATAATATACAGTGCCCCCTATTATTATATAATGTCCTCTGTTATTATAATATACAGTGCCCCCTATCATTATATAATGTCCTGTCTTATTATAATATACAGTGCCCCCTATCATAACATAATGTCCTCTGATATTATAATATACAGTGCCCCCTATCATTATATAATGTTCTCTGTTATTATAATATACAGTGCCACTTATATTACATAATGTCCTCTGTTATTATAATATACAGTGCACCCTATCATTACATAATGTCCTCTGTTATTATAATGTACAGTGCCCCCTATCATTACATAATGTCCTCTGTTATTATAATATACAGTGCCCCCTATCATTACATAATGTCCTCTCTTATTATAATATACAGTGCCCCCAATTATTACATAATGTCCTCTGTTATTATAATATACAGTGCCCCCTATCATTACATAATGTCCTCTGTTATTATAATATACAGTGCCCCTTACATTACATAATGTCCTCTGTTATTATAATATACAGTGCCACTTATATTACACAATGTCCTCTGTTATTATAATATACAGTGCCCCCTATCATTACATAATGTCCTCTGTTATTATAATATACAGTGCCCCCTTATCATTACATAATGTCCTCTGTTATTATAATATACAGTGCCCCCTATCATTACATAATGTCCTCTGTTATTATAATATACAGTGCCCCCTATCATTACATAATGTCCTCTGTTATTATAATATACAGTGCCCCCTATCATTACATAATGTCCTCTGTTATTATAATATACAGTGCACCCTATCATTACATAATGTCCTCTATTATTATAATATACAGTGCCCCCTATCATTATATAATGTCCTCTCTTATTATAATATACAGTGCCCCCAATTATTACATAATGTCCTCTGTTATTATAATATACAGTGCCCCCTATCATTACATAATGTCCTCTGTTATTATAATATACAGTGCCCCTTATATTACATAATGTCCTCTGTTATTATAATATACAGTGCCCCTTACATAACATAATGTCCTCTGTTATTATAATATACAGTGCCCCTTATATTACATAATTTCCTCTGTTATTATAATATACAGTGCCCCTATCATTATATAATGTCCTCTCTTATTATAATATACAGTGCCCCTATCAATACATAATGTCCTCTGTTATTATAATATACAGTGCCCCCTATCATAACATAATGTCCTCTGATATTATAATATACAGTGCCCCTATCAATACATAATGTCCTCTGTTATTATAATATACAGTGCCCCCTATCATAACATAATGTCCTCTGATATTATAATATACAGTGCCCCCTATCATTATATAATGTCCTCTGTTATTATAATATACAGTGCCCCCTATCATTATATAATGTCCTCTCTTATTATAATATACAGTGCCCCCAATTATTACATATTGTCCTCTGTTATTATAATATACAGTGCCCCCTATCATTACATAATGTCCTCTGTTATTATAATATACAGTGCCCCTTATATTACATAATGTCCTCTGTTATTATAATATACAGTGCCCCTTACATTACATAATGTCCTCTGTTATTATAATATACAGTGCCCCTTATATAACATAATGTCCTCTGTTATTATAATATACAGTGCCACTTATATTACATAATGTCCTCTGTTATTATAATATACAGTGCCCCCTATCATTACATAATGTCCTCTGTTATTATAATATACAGTGCCCCCTATCATTACATAATGTCCTCTGTTATAATAATATACAGTGCCCCCTATCATTACATAATGTCCTCTGTTATTATAATATAAAGTGCCCCTTATATTACATAATGTCCTCTGTTATTATAATATACAGTGCCCCTTATCATTACATAATGTCCTCTGTTATTATAATATACAGTGCCCCTTATATTACATAATGTCCTCTGTTATTATAATATACAGTGCCCCCTATCATTATATAATGTCCTCTCTTATTATAATATACAGTGCCCCCTATCATTACATAATGTCCTCTGTTATTATAATATACAGTGCCCCCTATTATCACATAATGTCCTCTGTTATTATAATATACAGTGCCCCTTATATTACATAATGTCCTCTGTTATTATAATATACAGTGCCCCCTATCATTACATAATGTCCTCTGTTATTATAATATACAGTGCACCCTATCATTACATAATGTCCTCTGTTATTATAATATACAGTGCACCCTATCATTACATAATGTCCTCTGTTATTATAATATACAGTGCCCCTTATATTACATAATGTCCTCTGTTATTATAATATACAGTGCACCCTATCATTACATAATGTCCTCTGTTATTATAATATACAGTGCACCCTATCATTACATAATGTCCTCTGTTATTATAATATACAGTGCCCCCTATCATTACATAATGTCCTCTGTTATTATAATATACAGTGCCCCTTATATTACATAATTCCCTCTGTTATTATAATATACAGTGCCCCCTATCATTATATAATGTCCTCTCTTATTATAATATACAGTGCCCCTATCAATACATAATGTCCTCTGTTATTATAATATACAGTGTTCCCTATCATAACATAATGTCTTCTGATATTATAATATACAGTGCCCCCTATCATTATATAATGTCCTCTGTTATTATAATATACAGTGCCCTTTATATTACATAATGTCCTCTGTTATTATAATATACAGTGCCCCTTATATTACATAATGTCTTCTGTTATTATAATATACAGTGCCCCCTATCATTATATAATATACTCTGTTATTATAATATAAAGTGCCCTTTATATTACATAATGTCCTCTGTTATTATAATATACAGTGCCACTTATATTACATAATGTCCTCTGTTATTATAATATACAGTGCCCCCTATCATTACATAATGTCCTCTGTTATTATAATATACAGTGCCCCCTATCATTACATAATGTCCTCTGTTATTATAATATACAGTGCCCCTTATATTACATAATGTCCTCTGTTATTATAATATACAGTGCCCCCCCTATCATTACATAATGTCCTCTGTTATTATAATATACAGTGCCCCTTATATTACATAATGTCCTCTGTTATTATAATATACATTGCCCCCTATCATTATATAATGTCCTCTCTTATTATAATATACAGTGCCCCCTATCATTACATAATGTCCTCTGTTATTATAATATACAGTGCCCCTTATATTACATAATGTCCTCTATTATTATAATATACAGTGCCCCCTATCATTATATAATGTCCTCTCTTATTATAATATACAGTGCCCCCAATCATTACATAATGTCCTCTGTTATTATAATACACAGTGCCCCCTATCATTACATAATGTCCTCTGTTATTATAATATACAGTGCCCTTTATTTTACATAATGTCCTCTGTTATTATAATATACAGTGCCCCTTATATTACATAATGTCTTCTGTTTTTATAATATACAGTGCCCCCTATCATTATATAATGTCCTCTGTTATTATAATATACAGTGCCCTTATATTACATAATGTCCTCTGTTATTATAATATACAGTGCCACTTATATTACATAATGTCCTCTGTTATTATAATATACAGTGCCCCCTATCATTACATAATGTCCTCTGTTATTATAATATACAGTGCCCCCTATCATTACATAATGTCCTCTGTTATTATAATATACAGTGCCCCCCTATCATTACATAATGTCCTCTGTTATTATAATATACAGTGCCCCTTATATTACATAATGTCCTCTGTTATTATAATATACAGTGCCCCCTGTCATTATATAATGTCCTCTCTTATTATAATATACAGTGCCCCCTATCATTACATAATGTCCTCTGTTATTATAATATACAGTGCCCCTTATATTACATAATGTCCTCTATTATTATAATATACAGTGCCCCCTATCATTATATAATGTCCTCTCTTATTATAATATACAGTGCCCCCAATTATTACATAATGTCCTCTGTTATTATAATATACAGTGCCCCCTATCATTACATAATGTCCTCTGTTATTATAATATACAGTGCCCCTTATATTACATAATGTCCTCTGTTATTATAATATACAGTGCCCCTTACATTACATAATGTCCTCTGTTATTATAATATACAGTGCCCCTTATATAACAAAATGTCCTCTGTTATTATAATATACAGTGCCACTTATATTACATAATGTCCTCTGTTATTATAATATACAGTGCCCCCTATCATTACATAATGTCCTCTGTTATTATAATATACAGTGCACCCTATCATTACATAATGTCCTCTGTTATTATAACATACAGTGCCCCTTATATTACATAATTTCCTCTGTTATTATAATATACAGTGCCCCCTATCATTATATAATGTCCTCTGTTATTATAATATACAGTGCCCCATATATTACATAATGTCCTCTGTTATTATAATATACAGTGCCCCCTATCATTACATATTGTCCTCTGTTATTATAATATACAGTGCCCCTTATATTACATAATGTCCTCTGTTATTATAATATACAGTGCCCCCTATCATTATATAATGTCCTCTCTTATTATAATATACAGTGCCCCCTATCATTACATAATGTCCTCTGTTATTATAATATACAGTGCCCCTTATATTACATAATGTCCTCTATTATTATAATATACAGTGCCCCCAATTAATACATAATGTCCTCTGTTATTATAATATACAGTGCCCCCTATCATTACATAATGTCCTCTGTTATTATAATATACAGTGCCCCTTATATTACATAATGTCCTCTTTTATTATAATATACAGTGCCCCTTATATTACATAATGTCCTCTGATATTATAATATACAGTGCCCCCTATCATTATATAATGTCCTCTGTTATTATAATATACAGTGCCCCTTATATTACATAATGTCCTCTGTTATTATAATATACAGTGCCCCCTATCATTACATAATGTCCTCTGTTATTATAATATACAGTGCCCCTTATATTACATAATTTCCTCTGTTATTATAATATACAGTGCCCCTTATATTACATAATGTCCTCTATTATTATAATATACATTGCCCCCTATCATTATATAATGTCCTCTCTTATTATAATATACAGTGCCCCCTATCATTACATAATGTCCTCTGTTATTATAATATACAGTGCCCCTTATATTACATAATGTCCTCTATTATTATAATATACAGTGCCCCCTATCATTATATAATGTCCTCTCTTATTATAATATACAGTGCCCCCAATCATTACATAATGTCCTCTGTTATTATAATACACAGTGCCCCCTATCATTACATAATGTCCTCTGTTATTATAATATACAGTGCCCTTTATTTTACATAATGTCCTCTGTTATTATAATATACAGTGCCCCTTATATTACATAATGTCTTCTGTTTTTATAATATACAGTGCCCCCTATCATTATATAATGTCCTCTGTTATTATAATATACAGTGCCCTTTATATTACATAATGTCCTCTGTTATTATAATATACAGTGCCACTTATATTACATAATGTCCTCTGTTATTATAATATACAGTGCCCCCTATCATTACATAATGTCCTCTGTTATTATAATATACAGTGCCCCCTATCATTACATAATGTCCTCTGTTATTATAATATACAGTGCCCCCCTATCATTACATAATGTCCTCTGTTATTATAATATACAGTGCCCCTTATATTACATAATGTCCTCTGTTATTATAATATACAGTGCCCCCTGTCATTATATAATGTCCTCTCTTATTATAATATACAGTGCCCCCTATCATTACATAATGTCCTCTGTTATTATAATATACAGTGCCCCTTATATTACATAATGTCCTCTATTATTATAATATACAGTGCCCCCTATCATTATATAATGTCCTCTCTTATTATAATATACAGTGCCCCCAATTATTACATAATGTCCTCTGTTATTATAATATACAGTGCCCCCTATCATTACATAATGTCCTCTGTTATTATAATATACAGTGCCCCTTATATTACATAATGTCCTCTGTTATTATAATATACAGTGCCCCTTACATTACATAATGTCCTCTGTTATTATAATATACAGTGCCCCTTATATAACAAAATGTCCTCTGTTATTATAATATACAGTGCCACTTATATTACATAATGTCCTCTGTTATTATAATATACAGTGCCCCCTATCATTACATAATGTCCTCTGTTATTATAATATACAGTGCACCCTATCATTACATAATGTCCTCTGTTATTATAACATACAGTGCCCCTTATATTACATAATTTCCTCTGTTATTATAATATACAGTGCCCCCTATCATTATATAATGTCCTCTGTTATTATAATATACAGTGCCCCATATATTACATAATGTCCTCTGTTATTATAATATACAGTGCCCCCTATCATTACATATTGTCCTCTGTTATTATAATATACAGTGCCCCCTTATATTACATAATGTCCTCTGTTATTATAATATACAGTGCCCCCTATCATTATATAATGTCCTCTCTTATTATAATATACAGTGCCCCCTATCATTACATAATGTCCTCTGTTATTATAATATACAGTGCCCCTTATATTACATAATGTCCTCTATTATTATAATATACAGTGCCCCCAATTAATACATAATGTCCTCTGTTATTATAATATACAGTGCCCCCTATCATTACATAATGTCCTCTGTTATTATAATATACAGTGA